>NC_091747.1:41706546-41764046 GCF_043380555.1 Nothobranchius furzeri | reverse complement strand
GAACGGTACGGGATTAGGGGGATTATTTTGAAGTGGTTAGCAAGTTATTTGAGTCACAGGAAGCAATTTGTGAAAGTGGGACAGTTTTTGTCAACATACTTGGACATTGCTTGTGGTGTACCACAGGGTTCAGTATTGGGTCCAAAGTTATTTATTGTATATATTAATGATATTTGTAAGGTTTCGGAAATATTAAAGTTTGTAATGTTTGCTGATGACAAAAATATTTTTTGTTCAGGGGAAGAATTAAACGAACTAATGGAAATACTTTCTGCAAAAATATTTAAAGTAAAAAAATGGTTTGATAAAAATAATTTATCATTGAATTTAAGTAAAACAAAATGCATGTTATTTGGGAATAACAAAGTAAACACCCAAATTGTGATGAATATTGATGGTGTAACTATTGAAAGGGTGAATCATTATAAATTTCTGGGTGTTATAATGAATGATAAAATTAGTTGGAAACAACATATAAAACATATTCACAACAAAACTGTAAGAAGTATTTCCATATTAAATAAAGTGAAACATTTCCTAGATCGCAATATACTTCACGTTATACTGTGCACTGGTGCAACCATATTTAAATTATTGTGCAGAGGTCTGGGGCAACACTTATAAAACTACATTATCACCAGTAATAATATTACAGAAGAAAGCCATCAGGATTATTAATAAAGCGGGCTATAGAGATCATACTAACAACCTGTTTTTGAAATCACGAGTATTAAAGTTTACTGACCTTGTTCAATTCTTGACATTACAAATAATGTATGAAGCTAATGACAAACTACTCCCTGGTAATATACAAAAGTATTTCTTATATAGAGATAAACAATATAATTTGAGAGAGGAATGGAGTTTAAACTACCCGTCTGTGCGAACAACAGTAAAAAGTCACTGCATCTCCGTTTGTGGGGTAAAATTATGGAATGGATTAAATAGTGATTTAAAGCAATGTCCAAGTATGACCCAATTTAGAAAGTGGTACAAAGATATGGTATTCATGAGGTACAGGGAGGAAGAGGGATTTTGACTCAAAAAGATCCAATGAGTTATGTGAGGGTGTAAGTGTACAAAAGAAAATGGGGTGTGTTGTAAGTATGTGTAGTAGGGAATGTTAATCGCTGTGTGTGGTGGTTAAATGGAAAAGGTATGTGGAACTATTTAGCATGGGCCATTTGACTATAGATGAATATAGAAAATGTATGATGAATCAGGAGAACGTCATTGTTCCTTTTGATTTTGAACAAATGGGAAAAGGGGGGTAGGATTTAATGAGCACTAGCTTCCTCCTACTCCTTTTCGAATAGAATATAATTTAATTTTTGTGTGATTATCAGTGGGATTTTATTTTTAATGTCTACAATGACTTTGTTATTATTGTTATAATAGTTATTTTTATTCTTGTTATAATGTTCGAAATAAAGATTTCATCCATTCATTCACTCAGTCATTCATTCATTCCACACGCTTCTTGTGACCCTGTTGACAATTTGAATGAAACGCCTGATTGTTCGATGATCACGCTTCAGAAGCTTTGCTATTTTAAGACTGCTGCATCCCTCTGCAAGATATCTCACTGTTTTTGACTTTTCTGAGCCTGTCAAGTCCTTCTTTTGACCCATTTAGCCAAAGGAAAGGAAGCTGCCTAATAATTATGCACACCTGATATAGGGTGTTGATGTCATTAGACCACACCCCTTCTCATTACAGAGATGCACATCACCTAATATGCTTGAGTAGTAGCAGGCTTTCGAGCCAATACAGCTTGGAGTAAGATAACATGCATGAAGAGGATGATGTGGACAAAACACTCATTTGCCTAATAATTCTGCACTCCCTGTATACTGAGCCAGGATCCTCTGGAGGTTTCTTCCTGTTAAAAGGGAGTTTTACTCTCCACTGTCGCTATATGCTTGCTTAGTGTGAGCTGCAAAGTCACTGACACTAGTCAGTGACTTGATGCAATTTGCTGGGTTCCTTATTTAGGAATATTTTTTTCTGATTGGCTGGATGAACTGACCTGAATTGGAATGTTTATTATGTGAAGTGCCTTGAGATGACTCTTGTAATGATTTGGTGCTATATAAATAAAATTGAATTGAATTGAAATAATTGAATTTCTTAACATTTTTTTAATCACAACTGTCTATTTTTGCTCATTTTAAATATATTTTTAACCATTTTCTAAATTATTTTTTATATTTTTACATTTTTTATTTTTGTGAAGTGCCTCGTGATTTTTATCTTGAGAGGTGCTATAAAAATGATATTTTCTTCTTTCTTTTCTTCTTCTTCTCCTTAAGAGTCATTCCTAAGATGCAAACAACTGTGGTGACCTGGAGACATCTCGAGACCGGTCTTGTCGTACTGCGGTTTCCCCTACGAACTTCGGTACCTTTGGGGTCCATCCGACTACCTGACAGTCCGGATCTACAACGGGGGGTCTCCGATGAAGGGTACATGGGCTCACATATTGCATCTGACGTGGTTTTATAAGCCATCAATTATAGTTATAGCAGACCAAATTCACTCCCACTCAGAACTCAGTTTCTGCAGATATGAGAGTTTCTGATAACATCACATTCACACATCGTCACACCTCACATTCCATCCACTTAGATTCATTCATCACCTAAAGTGTTTACTAGTTGTCATGTTTTAATTGTTAAGAAAATACATTTCCTACTTTTTATAAACTTGACTCTCTTCTTGAATTAATACAAAGTGTCTAACAATCCCTGAATAAACAAACAATTCTAAATCTTCTGGTGAAACATTCAAAGACCAATCAGACTGGATTTCCATATGTATGTAGAAATTCACATCATATTGGTCAAAGTGTAGTGTAGTATATCAAGCTTTAAAAGCACCCAAATAAACACGTATGCTACTCCTACAGATGGATAGATGAATGTCCACCTTTCTAGAAACCTAAATATCCAGGATGTAATTAGGAATGCATTGAAGGTAATGTGGAAGTAAATATGTAGGTTTCATTCTAATGTGAAGAAAACAAAGCCACAGGGTCACTTTTTTAATCATCCTTAAATGTTCCTCATCATGCCTCCATGTCCCACACAGTGACTGAGCCTTAAATGGTTTTATTATCTCATCGATCAGATCTTAACAGGTTATTAAAGCCGAGGTTGAGTCAGGTCATTTTAGCTCAGAAATGTTCACATCATTTAGTCCAAGTCTACTCTCAAGTCTGTAGAGACTGAATTGATGGTTCTCTTCACATTCCACCTAGTCTTAAACTCTGAACTGCTTTGTTTTCTTAATTAAAAGCCTTTGAGGTATTAGACCATAGTCGATTAGCTCAGACCTGAGAGGATTTCTGTGAGATTAGTTTGCAATGTTATTAAATATTTCTTAACAGGTAGGTAGACCATTTGGAGGGCACATTTCTGTCCCTATGTTATTTAAAGTTTGTAAACCGTAAATCCTCTAATATTAGCCTGCATTTAATTAACTGCCAGGTATCATATTTTGGCCAGTGTTGGAGTCGGCAGTGGTGAATAATGGCCGGTTTTTTATTGTGGCTGGGTGGAATGTGGTAACAAGCAAGTACGAGGGGCGGTTGTGTCATCTGTCTCACTTTTGATTTGCCAGTGATAGACTGCAAGGGTAACTTTAACCGTGCGGAGACGAAGAGGAGGCGAAAATTTGATATCAAGTTCAAAGAGAACGTGCTGATTATGCTGCAGAACACTCTGGGAAGCAGTAGCAGGGGTTGTATGAACTAGTCACTAGTCGACTTCACCGCTCTATAGTGACTTTTTATGCCTGTCATCGACTAGTCGCTGTCACGTGATAATGACCGGCAAGATGCAGTCCTTGGAAAAGACAGCAGCCTGCTGTCAGCAGGCGACAAGCTCCTAAGCGTCTGGAGGCAACGCGCTGTGCCAGAGCGTCGGTACTGACACCCGCCGTAAAACGGACATTTAACCAAATTGTGACGTTTACCCTCTTGCAATTTAACCTTCCCCTCACCCCCATCCTAACCTTAACCAGCTTGCACATGCAAAGCTCTGATCGTTGACATGCTCCAGACATCTGCGTCCTGAGCATGGCCACAGTAACATTATCAAATCAGGTGTCGCCACCTCAAAAACTAATTTAACATGCGATCTTTCATGTCGGCTCATTTCCTTTTATGCTTTCTGTCTTTTATTTGTGCCTGATGCGTTTCGCTGCTGTGGAGCGGGGCGCATCACCTGTTTTGTCCTCGGTGACGCACCTAACTGATGTGGCCAGCGCGCACTCCGCTGTTTTTGCGGTCGGTAGATCTTTTAGAACTGCAGTTCAAAGGTAACTCATAAGGTGAATATATAGGAACCCAGGTAGCAGTTTTTCTTTTGGATTGAGAGGAGATGCAGGAAGATAATAAACAGACAGGACAGAAAAATAGTCAAATAAAAACAAGTTAGTTTTTGTACCTGGTGGTTGCAACAAACAGACACCATTGAAGGTAATCAGAAGTGAGGAACAGAAAATGAAATAATTATTTTAATGTTTAGAGCAGTAGGAACTCTGAGAGGCTGCAGGCGCATCAGTGAGTTTGCGGCGCTGCGCGGGGGGGCGGGGGGGGGGGGGGCTGAAGCAGAAACTACCGTTGTTAAAAGAAATGTGTTTAACTTTGAAAATGTGGGCGCAATTTTAATTGTCAAAAACTCCAGCGAACCATTAGTTCATTTTGCTCACATAGAAATTGAGGCCTGCCTCTTATTCTGGTCCTCCTTTCAATAAAGGCCTGGAGCTTGATGAGCTTGAGTCAAATACAGGCCCGGGCCTGTATTAGAGGATTTACAGTATGTAGATTAAATTAAACAAACAAACTTAACAAACACAAATATGACTATGTGACCTTGTTCTATGATATGATCTTTTTTGGGGGTGACGGTGGCACAGGAGTTAAGTGCTCGCCCCGTGATCGGAAGGTTGCAGGTTCGAGCCCTGCTCAGTCTGTCGCTGTCATTGTGTCCTTGGGCAAGACACTTAACCCACGTTGCCTGCTGGTGGTGGTCGGAGGGACCGGTGGCGCCAGTGCTCTGCAGCCTCGCCTCCGTCAGTGCGCCCCAGGGCAGCTGTGGCTACATCGTGGCTCATCCCCACCAGTGTGTGAATGTGTGTGTGAATGGGTGAATGACTGGTTGTGTTGTAAAGTGCCTTGAGGGGTTCCAGGACTCTAGAAGGCGCTATATCAAATACAGGCCATTTACCATTTACCATTTCAGAATTTATAAATCCCTCCCCTTGCGTTTTACAGAAGGGCAAACAATTTACGCACGCCTAGAGCGTTGACCAAGATATCTGTATGTCCACGAGGGGGCGCTAGCTGTCTAGGAAAGCACGCCCCAGTTCCCAGCGTGCTTTACAAAGTGGTCCCAGAAAAAAAGGTTTTCAATGGAGCAACCAAACAAGGATAGAAGTCACCAAATCCTCAACTGCCTTAGATTTTTCAAAACACTGTTTCAAAGTCTTTCTGCAAAACTCATTATGAGGTTTTCATGACAGTCGCGTAGATTTATCCTGGGAGGCGGTTTTAAAAGATGGAGGGAGCTTCTTGATCTACAACGACACAAATAAGCAATAGTGCAGATAATTGTACTCTACTTTTTCCATAGGCTAATATGGTGCTAGCTTGAATGCTAAATTGACCTGCATTGAGTTAATTTCGGTCTAGTCTTTAGGAGATTGTAGGACAGGTGTGTAGGACAAGTCTAGACAAAATACATCTTTATAGAGTGAGTCACACTAACCCTCCAATCCGGTCTCAGGTCTTTGTGAGTCTCGAACAAAAATCCTAAAATCAAGTCTTCGTGGCCGTTTCTACATATGCATGCTTGTCTGAACTTGTGTACTCACATCCTTGTAAAAGGTCATCAACGATGGTCCAATACTGTTCCAATCCTAAATACATAACTTGGCAAGTTTGCTCAAAGTTCTCTGATGTGTTCTCGCGTCGCTAATTGCATCGATGCATCATGACTTCTGATTTGATAATAAAATGAGGTCATGAGGGGAGCAGTGCCGATCCTGTTTTCTGTGTTCCGCCTCGGCTTCAGTTTAGTGTCACATTACAAACAGGCTCATTTCCTTTCTTGAGATTACGCCATATGTAGCTAACCAATTTACACACAATAGACAATTTATAACTAAGGAGAACAAATAGACAAGTGTGCCACCAGCAAAAGCCGGCGAAAACGGTTGGAAAAGGATTGTTTTTTCTTTCTTTGTTGATAATTACAATATTTTCTTTCAATTTCCTAAAAGTGGTCACCAAAGCAGCAAAACATCGACGCTTGATGTAATTATGACTGATACTTGGCAGTGCTGATTATTCCTCATCCTTGCAGATCATACAGGGACCACATTCAGTTTCTGTCTCAGGAACTCCAAACAAACTAAGTCCTGTAGTTGATGCTATGGGTGGCTGCCCAGACACATCAGTACTGCTGCACATCATGGCTGGATATGTTTATTGTTTCAGCGCACACAATTCGTGGAGCTGCAGCTCCATTTGTCTTCATGCAAACTGCATTATCTACTTTACATTCTGTCACATGCAATCCATCCAGGTAACAGGTCATTTCAAGTTATTTCCTGCCTTAGAATCCTGCTGTCTTGTTTTTCCGCCAATGAATCCAGAGCGTTGGCCTCCGAGGATGCAAACATGATGAAGAGAGGTAATTGGATTACGGGGATTCACTGAGACGGTTAAAAATACAGAAGCATCAGATGAAGGAATTAGGAGAGAGGATGCTGCCTGCAGGATGGAAGAAGGTAAGAGATGTGGAAGCAGGCAGAATCTGAGAGGCGGAGGGAGAGCGGTGACAGCGAGTCACAAAAGAAAGAGGACTGAGACGAGTGGGTGTGGGGGTTATTATTGAAGAGAAGAAATTACATAATTGAGAAGAGGAGAGAACAGGCGGTTGAACAGAAGAAGATGCAGGCAACACAGATTTATGTCCAGAAATAGAAAGAAAGATACTGGAAAGCAATCACTTCTTTGTCCCTCACACCTCCCTCACATCCAGCTGGTTAGCATAAACGCTGTCGCCTCAAGTTATTGTTGGGTTTCTTGTAGATGCAGCTTGAATAAAGGACTGTTTTCCTTCCATATCCCATCATTCCCGTGCCTGAGGAATAACACTTTATAGGAGACGCTTTGGGAAAAGAGCTGTCAAACACGCAGTGAGAAACAGAGTAAATTTATTAACTGTTGACATTGTGAGATGTTTCTTTGGGGCTAAATAAAAAATCTGAAAACCACTGAGCAAAAGCATGACAGAATGAGCCAATGAGCCATTGAGATCACAGTGGATTGGTGAATTTACTAATAAGAGATCTCAGATGTAGCCGGGTAGAGTTGTGATGCTACGGTTTGTATCTCAGTGTTGGCTCAGTGATTCTCTACAGGTTTGGTACAACAAGAAAAAGAAACATGCTAATTCTAAAATTCTGGTGTCGTGTTTAAGTGCATAAAGTAAAAAGCATGCAAATCTGCACCCAACTGGCTTTTCATGTATGAAGAGCCAATTCTCTCTGCAGTAGGAGTGCTCAGTTTAACTGGTACTGGCATTATCCTGTTACACAGTAAACTCAGTGCAATGCAATATTCAGTATGTGTTTAATAATCGTGCAGTTCCGGGTGTACATTAGTAAGTCTGTATCCGTTATGCTGCATATTTATGGAAACCCACATTTTCATTTTTATTTGTTGTTTTTAGCGGTTGAACGTTACAATAATAGCTTACTGCCTTTGTGTGTTTACCTGTAATCTTGTTATTTTTCTTCCTGTTCTCTAAGTGTTTGTGCTCCTGTAATGAGTGAATTTCCCCACTGTGGGATTAATAAAGTCTAATCTATTCTGGTTTTCTGTACAACTACCTCTAAGTGCATTAACATGCAGTAAGAAAGAACCAAATTATGACTAAAATCAGACTTTTAAAATGAGCGTACACACCTTAGGCCGGCTGAAGTCTAACCAAACTGACATCCTCCTAATCCAGCTGAGGTACCCTGACGATGCGGGTAAAAAACTGAATTTCTTTGCATGTAAAAAACATCCCAGCTTAGCCAAGCTATGACCAGCTTGGCTACTCCCCATTGCAAAGTGGACTTCTGATCATCACCCCAACACTCTGCGCTAATTCGACATCTAACACCATCAAACACGGAAGAATACACATCGACACTTTATGTCACAGAGTCAAGCACACTTAGTTCAGTCGTTCAGTAAATAAGGATAAACGCTCCCACTTTGGTTTAGGTGTTAGCTTGATTTTTGCCATAGCTCTACTCAGATGTGCATGTAACCACAGGTTCTCTCACCCTTCATGGATCTCTGGGACAATAAAACGTTTCTACTGTTGGTCTAAAAACAGACACGTCTTCCTGCTCATCTGAGTCTTCTGAAGTAACCAGTCACGCTTTGCTTTGGTGCAGAGAGCTTTAGATAAACTGTTTTCACTTTTCTGCCCTTAGTTTAACACACAACAAGAAAAAGAACAATATTTATTCTTGTTTTAGTTGGCACCATGAAGCCTGACACCTTCAATGAGATAGAACCTGTTCTTTTTTCTATTTTTCTTTGTGTCTCCCCTGATGGGAGCCAGAGGCAGACTAGCAATCTGTGAGTTCTGGAGAATCCCAGAATGGCAGTGTGGTTTAGGGCCGGTGAGTGTGCTCCGCATATTCCTGGGCTGAGTTATTGTCCCAGTTCGGCCCTGATGGGAGCTGTTCAGTGGTGGGTGTCCAGGGCGAAAAGTATCTGTTATGGTGGCCTTTTCTTCAGTCTCCATGGAGACTGTACAATGGACCTTTTTAGCAATTCCAATGTGTTCACGGCCCAGCCCAGGTCCTCTTTTACATGCTCACCTAGCGGGTAGAAGTCTACCACTCTTTCCACACAGTTCCCATTAATGCAAAAGAGAAGATCTTTGGTAATCTTCTTCCTGAAGTCCACAATGACCTCCTTGATTTTGGAGGTGGAGGAGGAAATTGATCTCCCAGCACCATGGATGGATGGACATGCCCCACAATGAATAAAGACTGACTTTAAATTTCAGCAACACAACAAAATCCTGACTGAAAGAAATCTTCACAAAACTTTGAGTTAAGTTTGATTTGACCCGAGAGCTAAAATAAGTCAGATTTTCCTTATATGGGTTAACATCTCAGATTATAAGCAGCACAGCTACTGTTGTTGTTACAACTTATATCAGTAAGATCCCCCCACCTTTACTTCCTGTGTGTGTCCAGCATGAAAAACCTCCTGGCATTGTCATCTTAAATTAGTTCAACAGAGACTAAATAGGTCAGAGAAAGCTGGTCTGGGCTGAACTTTTGTCAAACCTACCTTTTGATCTTCTCTTTCATGGAGTGTAATTTGTACCTTCACCCTAAAATAAATGCCCTTTAAAAGCTGCACTGAAACAGCTCTCTGTGTAACTCTTTACAACGATGTGTGTGTGTGTGTGTGTGTGTGTGTGTGTGTGTGTGTGTGTGTGTGTGTGTGTGTGTGTGTGTGCTGCAGCAAAAATAAGCTCAGGACATCAGCAGATGCACTTTTTAGCATATAGCATCCATTATGTATCATCACAGCCCAAAATTTGTCTCATATAAGAAACCTGGATCAGCACTTTTGTTCAAAAAGAAAATTGCAAATTTGAATTCCCAGCTGCCTGCACCATCATCCTGCAGCAAAAGGCTTGAGTCTCAAAGCTGACCTGTTTGTTTCCAGAAGCTCAGTCAAACTAAGAATGCATAAAATCACATCACGTCTATGGCAGAGTCATACATCATCACTGCACCGTCTATTACATCTTTCTGCTAGTTTTACCCCAGCAGAGGCTGTAAATGAACTGAATAAATGAATGGAGATATTCATGCGCTCTGTTTGTAGACTGACTCTATCAGCAGTACGTCTCCAGAGCAGAGCCCAAATGCGGAGCTCCACAAGGCACCTGCTGTAATTCATGACCACATCAGCAGCTCGGCACCGCGCTGCTACAGCAGCTCCATCTAGATTCTCCCTCAGATTTGACTCAACAGCAAGTAGCTCAATGATCTCACCATGCTAGATGGTAACATGTTATAAATAAATGTATTCCACTTATTGTGTCACAGGAAATGGAAAAAGAGTTGAAGGCACGAAGAGGATGAGCTCTTCTACATTTTGCATCTATAAATTATTTTGTGGGCATTGACTCAAAAGCATGTTTTTTATTCTTAATTTTTTTATTATAAATAGCAGGTTGTTTGTGTTGTTTGTTTTACATTTGACTGTAAAGGTAAAAATCACAAGGCACTTCAAAAGAACAAAAAAAAAATACTTAAGATATTTTTTTCACCTAGTTTTTTTTAAAGTGAAAAACTGAAATTTGGGAAAATGGAAAAATTTAAACAAACAAAATGAGAAAGAAGACAGGAAGTCAAACACAATAGCACATCCAGCACCTTTAAAAGTTAGACACATGAAGATTTATAGCTGCTTGATTAGTTAAAATAAACAAACAAACAAACAAACAAATAAACAGGTGGCACCTCCGTAGCTGATGAAAAAAGAAGGAAAATAAACCGCAGAGCTTTTTGAATACATGCTGCTGTTTTTCTCCTATCTTGTTTTTGAGTGAACTGCTGAAACGATAAAAGATTAAAGATTAAAGTCCTGTCAGTCGTCACACACACTAGTGTGGGAACTTTCTTCTCCACATTTGACCCATCCCCTGGGGGAGCGGTGAGCTCAGACACGGCTGCGCTCGTGAATCATTTGGTGGTTTAACCCCCAATCGAACCCCTAAATGCTGAGTGTAAAGAGGGGAGGCATTGGGTCCCATTTTAATGACCCAACAGTGGATTTGAACCCACGATCTCAGGGCGAACACTCATACCTCTGGAACACTGAGCTGGAAAATGTGCGGTGTTGTAATTCTCCAGTCATGGGACCTGCTGCGTGGAACGCTTTTCCCGCAGTGAGTGGGCACGGGCCACCATTACATTACGCATCGCTTACGCATCTGGTGGAAAGGCCGGGGTTGCACTGGCTGTTATTAGTGACATTTTAGCATGCAGATAAGGTGGAAAACATCTCGATATCGGCCCTAAAAATCAGCAGCATTTTGCCATCGGCTGACCATGACCTCTACATACTGGTAATATAAAAACCATAATAATAGAACATCAGAACTTGGAGTTCTTTCCCTTATTTCTTTGCATAAACTAATTCATATAACGTTAAAAGAGAACGTCCTGCTATTAGCAAAGCAAAAAAAGTAATTGCTTCTAATTTCCTGCTCATGAGGAAAAGATGAAGCAGCTGTTGGTGGAGATAAAGCTGGAGGAGCTGCAGGATTCTGCTGGTCCAGGGTCGGAACAACATCCTGCAGCTCCACACACAGATCAATGCATGGGGCCTCCAATAATGTATTATTAACCTGAGTTTGTCATCTCAAGAGAAAACCACAACATTTGCTTTATTTTCATTATTAAATCTTTCCGAAGAAAAGAAAGAACTTTTTCATTTGTTGTCACGACCACAATGTCTCTAAAGCTCGTGTTCAACCTGTAGAAGGTTTAGCATAAATGTATAAGAAGACGTGACACTGGAGTGAATTCAACAGAAAACTCTAGAGAACGTTGTAATTAGTGGAACTTGACTGGCATGGCCTCCCACAGCTCGGCTATTTCCATCGCTGCAGCGTTTTTGCCGCCATCCAAGATAAAAGGGTTTGAAGTTCATGAAGCTTTGGTGCATTTTTATTTTCAAACAGACATTTGCATGACTTTGATTGACTGGATTGCTGTCTTCTCTGTTTTAATCTGCAGCTACTTTCAAAATGAATGAAGAAGATCCCGTTAACTAACCAGTCACAGCGCGGGCAGACACGAAGTCATTAACTTCTTCTTCTCTGCTTGCTTTGACCACAGAGGAGTGAAATATGCCGTTTCCTCTTTATCACTGACAAGGACAGACAGCATGAAGGTTACTGCATTACTTTTTGCTCTTTAACAAAAATAACCAGATTTTCCAACTGATGTCATCAAGTCTCCATTAACCTATGGAAGTAATTTGATTACTGATGTTTGTAACTCTTCCTGCTTGTGAAGAGGTCATAAATAACCACTCAACAGCTTCCTTTTCCTCCACATTGAGGATATATTTCAGGTCCTTGAGCTCACACTGAGACTATTAATGCCCCAACCACCCGGAGCCGTATAAAGATGTGTCCCTGCTTTCTCTTTTATTAACCCTCTGCAGAAAAGGCTTGCTGTCGTCTTCTGTAATGACAGCAAGCGTCTCCGTGTGGGAAAATTCAGGATAGACGGGAAAGTTTTCAACATGCAGGACATGGTTTTGCACGTGCCAGAGCTGAGTCACTCATCCTGTAGAAAGCCCTGCTGTGTGGGTGAAAAGTGACTCGTTTATGCTGGATTCTGCAACTTATAAATCTACTAATACAGTGTTAAAGGCTAATTAAACTCCCAATCTGGTTTATTCTTTCAATCAAACTCTGATTGACTCACTGCTAAAGCTCTTTGCCTTCAGAAATGAACAGTTTAAATGTTACCTCGTGTCATTTTCAGATTACAGTCGAGAAAAAACGCTCTGTGTTTCTCCTGCAGCACAACCAAACCTTTGCAATGGTGGAAGAGGGACAAAAATATATTTACATTGTAGCTCATGGTTAAAAAAAAGCACAAAGTAAAGACAAAAAACACCATGTGAGTCAGCTATCTGCCCTTTCACTGTATTAAAACTAATAAACTGACTGAGTGTGATAATCGGGAACAATGGGGAAAGCCATGAGTCTAGTGTCTAAAAATAAAAACAAGAAAATCTCTGCATGTGTGTGTACTATTGATATCAGAGCATAGGGGGCGGGGGGGGGGGGGGGGGGGGGGTCCCTGGAGGAAGGCTGCAGAAAGAGGAAGCACCTGCTCTTTTTCACCACTTATACTTGTATTGGTATAGTTGTGGGGACCCATGCAGAGATATTACGTTCACATAAGATATCCTTTACGTTTAAATGGTGCAGGTGTCTTGGTGCATGACACCTGATAATTAGACCAAAAAAAATCGAACCTTAAATCAGAATTTCTCAATATAACAGATGGAATATGTCACAGATCTGCGAGGCATGGGTTGATCTCGCTGCTCCTGCGGTGTGAAGTCTGATGGAACGATACTTTATTTGCTCTCTTTTTAAGTGTCTGTCAGAAAGAGGAGTTAGCAATCAGGACAGGATTGTTCAAAACTGAGCACATGAATGCCGATGAGCACAATCACCCACCCAGAGTATCACAACTCAGGCTTCTTCTTTCTTTAAGGTGGAGCTAAAAAAAAAATAAAAAAATAAAGTTCCCATTAAGCCGCCTTTACCAGAATCATTAAATATGAACAGGGAAGTGCTCGTGTACAAAGTTACTTCTTCTTCTTCTTCTTCAAAAAAAAAAGATTAACAGTTTAAACTTGGTTTATAAAGAGGACAGCATGGGATTAGATTTGTGCTAATAGGATCACAAAAACACTTTGAAGATCAAACAAATATTAAGACACTGAAGAGAAAAAAATTGTTTCAAAAATAAAACTTACTATCTGAATCAACTTCTTAAAATGAGTAAATAAGTATTTTTCCTTTTTCTGTTTGCCTCTATGTGTTTTTGTTATCAACTTCCTTTGTTTCATTCTTGCTGCTCAGAGCTTGAAATAATCCAAAACTGTGTTAGAGGGGCAACAGGGGGCAGTAGCTCAAGGCTAAATACTAACAAAAGCAAATGTTTTCTCTAATCCTAGAACAGACTTAAGGCTTTTCACACTAGTCGACCTGGTACGCTCTCTGTGACCTCATAAGCTGATTTGAACAGGGTAGAACCCCAATAAAGTTAGACGACCTTCATTAAAGACCAAGTTCACTTGTTTTTTCAATACATTTGCAGCTTTCTATTGTTTAAATGAAAGACTTGTGAGTTGTTTTTTGAATAAAGCTCTGGCGCTCTTGTTTCAGGATCTAGAAGTCAGCCAGAAGAGAGGGGGGCAGGATTTAGGCCCTGGATGATAATTTATGAGTTGATGGAAATGTGAGTGGATATGACTCTCTCAGGGCGATTTTTGTCTCTTTGTTTTTACCAGCAGAATTACTGCTATTCGTTGAAGACCACAGGTGAAGGACGAGTTTACGAATGGTTATTGCCCGCCACCATGCACCACACTTTAATTTTGGTTGAAGTGGAGCAGGAAGACGAACTGAATACAATTCAGAGGAACTACTGCTGCCTATAGGTCTGGCATGCCTATGAAAGTCCTTAACAGTTACGTTACGGTTACTGTTAACGGTTACGTGTGGATAGAGTTTTTTTTCGAAAACAAAGTGGTGTGGATGTTATTTTTTGGGAGGGTGGATATTCGTGTTAAAAAAACGCTACATGTGGACAAGGTCTTAGAGTCTCACTCGTTATTATTTCCTGATATCTGGACATCTTGCCTCTGATTGGCCAACAGGAAAGCAACTCTTCCACTGCCTCCGTTCACTCAGCAACTTTGATAGATTATATCTACAATAACACAAGCCTGAAGGAGTTCTGTTGTGCTGAAGTGTAGCTAATGCTAACAGTTAACTTCTAGTAGCTGAGGTGCGCTCTGCTCTCTCCTAAACGTAAAACCAACAACAGCCTTTCCATCGCGAGTCATGATGTCTGAGTCGATGAATTTACAGTGTTTTGTAGATCTGAGTGTTATATGAACACATCATCTTTTGGTGGTACCGTGATCAAAGCGTAAGTCTAGGGGTGATCGTGCCTTTGCAGTTCTGGGTCCTCGGCTTTGGAACCAACTCCCTCAAGAAATCAAACAGTTCTCATCGCTGCCAACTTTTAGAGCAAGGCTCAAGCTGTATTTTAGATCTGTTTCTTAGTTGTTTCTATTCACATTTTAATGTTTTAGATCACTAGTCATATTGTTTTCAGCTCTTTTTTTGTTGTTTTTAAATGTTTTTATCTCTGTATTTTATTATAGAGCTGTTTTATTGTGCTGCATCTTTTCACTATGTTCAGCTTCTTGGGCCCCTTGATTGTGTGTGAAGGGGCTTTATAAATAAAAAGAACTAGAACTTGAACTTGACTACTCTTTCAAGTGTCTTGTTCTTCTAGCACCTCACACTTGACATATGGAGACAGCCAGAACGATGGGATCACCAGGTGGTTCAGGAGGAACAAAAACAAGCAGACAACTGTGAGCTGAATAAATCTGGCAGAAGGCAGACAGAAAGGCTGACACAGCACAGGTCGACAGGACGCTTGGGCTGTGGATTCCACGTTATTGGACATGAACTTGTCAGAAAAGAATCTGATTATAGCAAATCATCACTTTGGGCCATTTATGATTGAATGATGTGTTGTTATAGAAAGAGAGGGAAACAATTAAAATAATAGAAATTTCACATCAAAATGAAAGAGAGTTGGATGCAGCTTCAAACCAAAGCCCCTCACACAACACCAAGTCTTTCAAATGACAAGGAATCTTCAAAGATATGAACACAAATAAGATGTAGATGAGCAGAGTTACCTGAAGAGAATAAAGAGAAAAAGGTGCAAGCATCATTTTAAAGGAATGAATGAGTAGGGCACTCACAGTCCTCACAGGCTCCCATCCTCGCCTATTGGTTATAACTTTTATTAGAAGACAATGTTCCTAATGTCCCACATATTGATCTGAGTGTGTGAACGTGCTGAAGCGTTCTAACAAAGTGTGTATTATAGATCTACTAGATGTCAGCATGGAAGCAGGGGTTCACAGTGGCCTCTGGAGGACTCTGCAGTCCTAAAGATCATTTTAATTAACAAGAAGGAAAGTCTCATTTGGGTGTCATGGTGAATGAGTAGGGTTAGCCTCAAAAAAAAAAAAAAAGAAAAAACGAAAAGAAAAAGACTTGATTAGAATGAAGAAAACAAAACAAAACAAAAATCTTTGTGCAAGACATTTATGCCATAATTGTATTTTCAAAGATAAATTACAATAAGACTTAATAATCCACTTTTTGAGCATTTACTAGAAGTAGTAATGTCACCACTGGAGACCATCAGATCTGAGGTTTCCTGACATGTCTGCCCCTGTTTTTTGTGATGCAAAAATTCTCTTTGTTGATAATTTCATCCATTTTCAGACGACAATTTCAGCCCAAATAAGAATCATTTCATCTTTGCAGGACGCCAACAAATATGGGTATGTTTTCCTTTAAATGGACACAATGCATTGCCCGTGTCCAAGACAAGTCAGGACACCAGCCCCAACTCCTACATGCACACACACTAAAATGTGATCAAGTACACATTTTATACAGACATACAGAGTTATTACTCTTATATGGAGTTCTGATTATACTGTAAGGTGTGTTATTGGGATTTTATAAATGTCATTTTTACTAATAAAATCTTGCAAACCTCAACACAGACTAAAATTGTAGCGACCCCCTGCAATTTAATGGTGAGCCTCTTGGGGGTGCCAGACCCCAGTTTGGGAATAACTACTGCATCCTCTTCAGAATCAGAATCAGAATCAGAATCAGAATAGGTTTATTGCCATTGTCAGTGAACAAACAATTCACAAAGTAGGAACTTGCTTCTGTACTAATGTGCTACATATAACATGAATAATAAGATTAAAAATAGAATAAAATAGAATAAAATATAATAATAAAAAAACTAGAATAACACTTTCAGCTATAAAAAATGGCAGGTAATGGTAACATGGCTGATAACGTGACTTTGTGTCGAGTACAGAAGACCAGCATGGTTGTGTATTTATAATCTATTCACAAGTCTAACGGCAGATGGAAAGAAGCTGTTCTTATGGCGGGAGGTTCTGGTCTGGATGGACCGTAACCTCCTAACTGAGGGGAGCAGCTCAAAAAGTCTGTGACCCGGGTAAGAAGGGTCAGCTGCTATCCAACCTGCACGCCCCCGAGTTCTGGAGACGTACAGGTCATGGAGGGATGGAAGGCTGCAGCCAATCACCTTCTCAGCAGAGCGCACAATGCGCTGCAGTCTATGTTTGTCCCTCACTGTGGCTCCAGCGTACCACACATCGATGGAGGAGGTGAGGATGGACTCAGTGATGGCCGTGTAAAACTGCACCATCATCTGGGTCGGCAGCTTGGCCTTTTTCAACTGCCACAGAAAGTACATCCTCTGCTGGGCCTTTTTGATCAGGGAGCTGATGGATGGCTCCCACCTAAGGTCATGTGTGATGGTGGTTCCGAGGAAGCGGAAGGAGTCCACAGTGGTGACGGGGGTGTCCGACGGACGAGGGGGAGAGATGGGGTTGTGACTTTCCTGAAGTCCACAATCATCTCCACTGTCTTCTGAGCATTGAGCTCCAGGTTGTTGCTGCTGCACCAGTACACCAGCCGTTCCACCTCCCTCCTGTAGGCGGACTCATCACCGTCAGAGATGAGTCAGATGAGGGTGGTGTCGTCCGCAAACTTGATCAGTTTAACGAAGGCATGGCTCGAGGTACAGCAGTTTGTGTACAGGGAGAAGAGCAGAGGAGAAAGTGCACAGCCCTGTGGAGATCCTGTGCTAATTGTCTTAGTGGTGGAAACATTCTTCCCCAGCCGCATGCACTGCCTACGGTCTGTCAGGAAGTCAGTGATCCACCTGCAGGTGGAGTTGGGTACGTTGAGCATGGAGAGCTTGTCCTGGAGCAGAGCAGGGAGGATGGTGTTGAACGCAGAGCTGAAGTCCACAAACAGGATCCTAGCGTAGGTTCCCGGGGAGTCCAGGTGCTGCAGGATGAAGTGGAGGGCCAGGTTGATGGCGTCGTCTACAGGCCTATTAGCTCTGTATGCGAACTGCAGAGGGTCCAGGAGGGGGGAGGTGAAGGACTTGAGATGAGGGAGGACCAGGCGCTCAAAAGACTTCATGACTACAGACATCAGCGCCACAGGCCTGTAACCATTCAGTCCAGTGATACGGGGTTTCTTAGGGACAGGGACAATGGTGGACAGCTTAAAGCAGGCTGGAACATGGCAGGACTCCAAGGAGATGTTAAAGATGTCTGTGAAGATTGGACACAATACCTCTGCACAGTGTCTCAGGGTAGCGGGGGAGACACCGTCCGGGCCCCAGGATTTCCGTGGATTTTGCTTACGGAAAACCCTGAGTACATCCTCTTCTGTCACTGAGAAGGCAGTGGAGGGGGAGGGGTGGTCAGCGGGGACTGTACTATTCACAGTGGTGAAGGTGGTGGGGGAGGCATGTGATACCAGAGTGGCTGAAGAAACCTGTGCAGTAGGGGGTGTGGGGGATGGGTGTTGCATTTCAAACCTTGCATAAAAGGAGTTAAGTTGTTCAGCCAGTTGTAGATCGTCAGCAGCATGTTGGGCCCTAGGCTTGTAGTTAGTGATTTGCCTGAGCCCTCTCCAGACAGAGGTGGTGTCATTGTCAGAGAACTGCTCCTTTAGATGCATATTGTACCGGGATCTCGCCTTTTTCAACTCTTTTGAGAACTGGTACT
Organism: Nothobranchius furzeri; assembly: GCF_043380555.1. NCBI lineage: Eukaryota > Metazoa > Chordata > Actinopteri > Cyprinodontiformes > Nothobranchiidae > Nothobranchius > Nothobranchius furzeri. Next base: position 41,745,520 of record NC_091747.1, on the reverse strand, counting down.
TAGCGCCCTTGTAGCTTTCTCTGTCCTTGGCTCTGTGGGCTGCTTCTTTCTCCCTCCTCAGCTGTCTCAGTTTGGGTGTGAACCAGGGCTTATCATTGTTAAAAGTGACCCTGGTTTTTGTTGGAATAATGCTGTCCTCACAGAATTTTATATATGACATCTTCTTGTAAGTAGAGCAGCAAGAGGTTTACAAGGCACCATAGCTAATGAGAACACGAGTGAAGGAAGCTTGTCTGCATGTGAAGGAGAACATGAAGGACACATTTAGATGAGACAATTAAACAAAAGGAGTTGATGTCAACAAAATCCGAGAAGGTTTATCTGAGAATGCAAAATAAGTGGACTGGTCAATTGTAAGTAGATGTTCCAACTGTTGCTTGGCAATTATAAAAACTAAACAGATAGAATCTAGCAAATATAGGAGGCATGAACATCGAGCTTTCCTCTATTAACTCTTGGTTCAATCTGTTGCTTTCTTCATTTTGACCTCAAAATTCCAGAACTGCGCTGCTCTGGGTGGCTGCATGTTGGAGTAGCTCTGTTGACTATATGTAAGTTTAGCCTTATCTTGGACATTTTTTCTTCTAGTTTCTCAAGAAAAACTGTATTTTCTGGTCATTTTACTTTACTGTTTCTGGTGAAGCTTGGAGGATTTGTACTGCTATTTTTTCACTTTTTTCACTTTTTCAACCATTGCTGAAAATGCATGCGATGCCATCAGTTCCATTGTCGCTAAGCTACAAACCCAGCACCCCAATGCATTTGTGGCTATATCTGGTGATTTTAATCATGCCTCACTCTCTGTGAGTTTGTCAGCTGCTCCACCAGAGAAAACAAGACATTGGATTTGTGCTATGCAAATGTAAAGAATGGATACATGTCCAAAACAAGACCTCCTCTGGGGCAATCAGATCACAATCTTGTTTTTCTCTGCTCAGAAAACAAACCACTTGTTCAGAGACAACTTGTGACAAGAAGAACTGTGAGAAAATGGCCACAGGATGCTGAAGAAGCCCTGCAGGGTTGCTTTGAGACCACAGATTGGATGACTCTCTGCCAAGGATATGAAGAGGACATCAATGCCATGACTGGATGTGTCACTGACTATATAAACTTCTGCGTGGACAACATCATACCCACCAGAACAGTGAGAAGCTTCACTAATAACAAACCCTGGATCACCAGTGAACTGAAGAATCTGCTAAATGAGAAAACAAAGAGCCTTCAAGGAGGGAGACAGGGAATTATTGAGGAGTATACAGAAGCCACTGAAGATCAAGATCAGACACAGCAAGGAGGCATACAGGAAGAAGCTGGAGAACAAACTACAGAGGAACAATATCAGAGATGTCTGGCCAGGGATGAAGAAGATCACAGGCTTCAAGCAGAGGAAGGATTGCACAGATGGCAGCCTGGACACAGCCAATGAACTGAACAAGTTCTTCAATAGGTTCAGTTCAGGAACAAACCCAGCATCTTCTGGCTCTTGGAGGGTGCAGATGCTTCTTTTCCTCCTCTCCTCCATATCTTATCCTCAAGGCCTTTGTCTGTCTCTGGGTGCTGGGTGCATGGCTGCTTCTGCAATTTTCTGGAAACTGAAATACATTTAAATGGATCTCGTTAGCTTGTCTCTCAACGAGATAGATACAATTTTTTCAACGATGAGAATGGGAGAAGGGGCTCCCGGATGCCCTGCCGATACAGACCCAGTTGGATACATCTTGGACTCCTGGAAACAGTGGAACTTGATTTGTTTAACTCAGCTGTCTGTGGAGGACTTTGAAGATGTGTGGATATTCGTGGTGTGTCAGGTTTTCTGCTCATTGGCATTGGAGGCTACCTGGCTTACCGGAAAATTAACAAGCTGTCGAGGAATATTGGCCTGATCCCGGAGCTTAGAGATGGTTTGCACTGCGCTGTGAATTCACAAACTCAAATAACTGTTGAGATGAATCATCGTAAGCTTGGGACTTTGGTGGAGATTCATTCTTTGGCACAAAAGATGGATGCCATCAAGGAGAGAGTGGACGAATCAGCACAGATTGGGATAGATTAACGTCCATTACTATTGGGATTCGGATAGGTGAGGACCAGCAGACTGTAAGACAGAGAGGAAATTATCTCTGTCTGGCCCCAAAACAATTTCTAATTGGAATCTGGCGTTCTTGAGCCCGCAAGGCTCCAACAAAAACTCCCCCCTCAGAAGACATGTGGAATGTGCCGTCGCTATGGCAACTCAACTCTGCCTCCTTTCCCAGCCTGGGCGGGACAGCGGGAAGGCCGCTGAAGCATCCAGGGTCACTGCAACCCTCCAACCCTAAATGCTCCCCCCCTATCCACACTGAGGTGACATGCGCTGCCTCATCGTGGCTGCAGGAGCTGAATCTGGGATAGTCCCAACCTACCACCCCTCCTAGTGGACACTTATGTTGTGTTGTCTGAAGTCTGTTGCATATCTCTGTCTGAGGTGTTTTTTTTTACAGAGCAAAGCTGCTCTCCTGCTGGAGAGTAGCTCTGAAGTGCCTCTTTTTTTCCCCTCCACCTGAACCAATCCTCATGCTACCCTCTTATCTCTATTAAGGTAGCGCGACTCAGGGTTGCAAATGACCACAGTCATCAATTCTTGTCACGTGTCTTGCCCATGTATGTCTGATCTCTGAATTGTGTGTACGGAAACTCTAATTTCCCTCTGGGATTAATAAAGTATCTTTGATTTGATTGATTTGATCCTCCTCGTCTGTCCCCAGCCAATCAGACATCCCATCCTCCTCTGATCCAACATTTTCCTGTCACACGCCAGCTCTTTTGTCCTCTAACGCAGTCATGGACTCTTCTGGTTCTATATATATGTATTCTACCAAGTCAGGAGATGCTGCTGCCCCATTTACCTCCCCCTCCCACCTATCTGTCTCTAGAAGTCAGGTGAAGAGGCAGCTGGAGAGACTGAACAGGAACAAGGCTGCAGGTCCAGGTGGTGCCAGCCCCAGAGTACTGAAGGCCTGTGCAGAGTAGCTCTGTGGGATTCTGCAGCACCTCCTCAACCTCTGCCTGGCCCAGGAGAAGGTTCCAGTCCTGTGGAAGACATCCTGCCTTGTTCCAGTTCCAAGGAAAACTCGCCCATCAGTCAATGACAACTAAAGGCCGGTTGCCCTGACATCCCACATCATGAAGGTCCTGGAGAAACTCCTGTTGGTCCACCTGAATAAGCAAACTAGGACATATCAGGACCCGCTGCAGTTTGCTTATTGCCATGGAGCTGAAGTTGAAGATGCCATCATCCAGCTTTTTCAACCAATCCACTGTCATCTGGACACAGCAGGCAGCACTGGTCATGTTCTTTGATTTCTCCAGTGCATTTAACACAATCCAGCCAGATGTACTTTGCCAGAAACTCCAGAAGACACAGATGGGGGCCTCAACTATCGCCTGGATTAAAGACTACCTGACAAACAGACCACAGTTTGTGAGGCTGAAGAACTGCACATCAAACCAGGCAATCAGTAACATTGGAGCACCACAGGGGACTGTACTCTCACCATTCCTTTTCACCCTGTACACCTCAGACTTCCAGTACAAATCAGAGACCTGTCATCTACAGAAATACTCAGATGACTCTGCAGTTGTCGGGTGTATCAGAGATGGACAGGAAACTGAGTACAGAGAGCTGGTGGAGTGCTTTGTGGCATGGTGTGGAAACAATCATCTGACCTTGAATGTGAACAAAACAAAGGAGATGATTTTAGACTTCAGAAGAAACAGGGTGGAGTCAAACACTGTTTCCATCATGGGAGAAGAAGTGGAGGTGGTTGAGGAATACAAATACATTGGAGTTCACTTGGACAACAGACTGGACTGGAGAAAGAACAGCAAAGCCGTTTACAAGAAGGGACACAGCAGACTGCACTTCTTGAGGACGCTTAGGTCCTTCAGTGTCTGTAGCAAGATGCTGCACATCTTCTACAAGTCTGTTGTTGAGAGTGTAATCTCTTCAGCCATCGTCTGTTGGGGTAGCAGCATCAGAAGCAGGGACCTGAAAAGGCTCAACAGCCTAATAAAAAAGCTGGTTCTGTTCTGGGGACGACTGTGGAACCACTGGAGGAGATAATACAAAGAAGGATTCTCCAGAGAATCAAGAAACTGATGGACAACCCTGAGCATTCTCTTCACAAGACTGTCCGACAACGGAAGAGTGTCTTCAGTCAGAGGCTTCTTCAGTTTTGCTGCAACACTGACCGCTACTGGAGATCCTTCCTGCCAACAGCCATTGTAATATACAAGAACTCTTTGATGACTAGATTATTATTATTATTATGAGCTACTACAGCAATCAATTTCCCTCTGGGATTAATAAAGTATTTTTGAATTGAATTGAATAGAATTGAACTGAATTGAATTGAAAAGAGGAAACATTATACTTAGGCAATATTTTTCTTCAGGTTATTAATCTTTTTTTGTTGTTGTTGTTTCAGATGCGTTTGTGACAATGGCAATGGCAGTGTACCATATAAGTCAGCAATGAAAACAAATGACCGGAATCGGGGTGATTTTAGCCCTTTTAAACATCCTGTTGCATGTGAGAAATGCTGCTGAGCGATGATTGATGTCACGATGCTGCTGGCTGTGAAACCACATCAGAGTCCCAGTGGGGTCAAGGGCAGGTTAGACGCATATACTAATCATGTAGTTGTGTGTGTGTGGGTGGGTGGGTGTGTTGTGTGTGTGGGTGTTGTATTTGTTTATGTTTATGTTTATTGATTTAGCAGACGCGTTTATCCAAAGCGACTTACAATTTATAACCTATAGGGCATTGTGTGATCTGTGGGGGAAACCGGAGTACCCGGAGAAAACCCATGCATGCATGGGGAGAACACGCAACTCCACGCAGAAAGGCTGCAGCCGAGTTTCGAACCTGCGACCTTCGTGCTGCAGGGCAACAGTGCTAACCACTGCGTCACCATGCATTTGTATCGTGCCTTCTCAGGGTTCTACAACCCCCCAAGGCGCTTCACAACAGTCCTGCACACATTCACCTGCTGCTGGTGATGAGCTACAATGTAGCCACATCTGCCCTGGTGTGTGCTGCCTTGGGAGAGACTGTTGAGCACCAGTGCCACCAGTCCCTCCGACCATCACCAGCAGGCAAGGCAGGTAAAGTGTCATGCCCAAGGACACAACAGCCCGCTCTGTCTCTGAAGCAAACATGTTGATTATGACTGAATATGTCTTTTTAGACCAATATTTTTTCTCTCCTGCAGCTAGTATAAAGTATTTGTCTTCACATTATCTGTGGTCTAATTAAAGTTTGAAGGAGTCCCTAAATGTATGAAGGTGACTGGAGGGTAAAAACTAAAATCAGATGAAATCTTTCTGTGCTCAGACTCAGACACTCATGAGTTGGTGACTCAGAAGATGGGAGAGTTCTGAATAATTGACAAAGAAAAGCTTCATATTTGGACCTGTGAGGGTAATACTCTGTACAATCTCACCCACTCATCTACATAATTGCTATTAATATTTAAAATGTGTGAAGCCTTCTTTATGCAAATGTTAGTATTATTGTGAACCTTATGGTATGTGTGTGTGTGTGTGTGTGTGTGTGTGTGTGTGTGTGTGTGTGTGTGTGTGTGTGTGTGTGTGAGTGTGTGTGTGTGTGTGTGTGTGTGTGTGTGTGTGTGTGTCACACATTAATCTTTCTCAGTCTGAACAACATTTAAAACACTAGTTTAATAGATCTGCTTTAGAACTGCTGATTAATTGAGGGCAAACAGGACCTTCACTCCTGACTGGGACATAAAAGTCAAGGGATTTAAAAGAAAGAGGTTTCGTTTATTTATTTAATTATTTATACTTTCTTGAAATTGTTTTAGTGGCTTACAACGATTTGCTATTAAATGCAAATGGGATCAATAAAAAAAATAAAACATACATGCGCCATAAGAAATAAATAAGTAAAAGAAGGTTGTCATACACCGCCATCTAATGGTCAAAACTAATACCATGGTAAACTTTCTCTGAAACCATCATGTGACGTGGGTTTATTTTATGTAACAAATAAAACGTATTAATTTATATTTTTTTATAGATTGGTAATAATTTATTTATAGTTAAAAGTGCTTAGTTTGATTTGTGTCAATAAAACAAAACCAGTCTATTCAGCAATGAATATATTCTTGTTTTAGCAACAGGATTTCCCCCCCGCAGATTTAAAAACCTTTCTTAATAAACTACTGGACCTAATTTTTTAAAAATCCATAATTATCCACCTTGTTTACCCACTTTTGTCATTATTTTTTATTATTTATCTGCATTGCCACTACAGGTTTCATTTTAGTAAACTGTATGGTTTTTCACACAGTTTTCTTTTTTTTTTCCAACCATGTCCTGTCTGGCTGTGAAGCAAGCAGAATTGATGTCTGAATGCTGGTAACTAGCCTTACAGATTTATTCTCAGGTAGAGCATCAAAGCGTCTGCTTTTAATGTCACGCCTGATACTTAAAACTTTATTGTTATTGTTTTTGAATGCATTGTAATTCCGACCAGACACGGAGACAGAGGTGAAAGAGAAAGGAAAAGAAAAGGTGGGGAGAGAGAGAGAGAGAGAGGGGGGGGGGGGGGTCCACAAAAATAAACAATAATGAACAAGAGTCTGCTTCTAGACCTGCAGAAGGAGAAGAGCAGAAAAAATGGGACACACAACAATACATCAGGAGCAAGCTATCACTGCGTCAACGTGATGTTGAAATATAAAATCAACATTGCTTAACTGAACAATCACACGATAATAAATCACAGTTCATTTAGTGGCAACGACAGCCTTGAGACAAGTGTTGAATGTGCCCAAGCCCATACTTTTGAGAGCACCATGTGCGCACCTGTGTGTGTACACGCGCTTGTTTATGTAAGGTTTCTCTATAGGAGCGTCCAATAGAGAGTGTGAGGGACCACAGATCTGCCCCCAAAGATGTGTAGGAGACGGGGGGAGCTCCAAGTCCCAGAGATCCAGGCGCTGCCCCAGAACACAGGAACCCCAAGGGGACTGCAACCAGAAAGGCCCCCCGCCCCCCTCGAGAGGCGCAGAGGATCGCCCCGGGGGGCCACAACCAGCAGCTGGCAGAGCCCCGGGAGATATCCGCGGCAAGCCCACAGGCCCGCCCGCCGCCCCCCACCCCCTAGCCGGCCAAGCCCGGGACCCAGCGACCCGGGACCCAGGGGCAACCACCCCCGCCGAGGACCCAGCAGAGCCCAGGGACCCAGACCCCACCAGGCAGCCACCGGGATTGACCAGGCGCCAAAGATCTTAAACCCCCTGACCCGGGAGCCACGAACACTCAGGCAGACCAAGGCACCACACCCCACACCAGGTGTGGCAGGGGGAGGGAAGACGAAGATCTATATCATCAAAGGAGGTCCCAGGAGAGGGGAAGAGTCAAAGGCCCCACCTGACATATACAGTCATACACAAACACAGTCACACACTCCCTCATGCTCACACCTACACATACAACCAAAGACTTACAAAAATGCACGCCGGACACACACTCTTGCTCCCCATACACACCCTATTCACTCTGGTCCCGGTACTGCTGCACACTGGGTACAACCATCACCAGTTACCAGAGTTTGACCCTTTCTGCTGGGGTGCTGATGAGCAGGCTCCCCCGACCAACGCCGAGCCCAGCAACCCACCACCCCAGACCCCAACCAGACGGCCAGATCTCCCTCTCTGCTCCAGCCCCAGGAAGCCAAGCAACAACCGAGGTGTGCTAAGACCCCTAGTCTCCCTCCGCCTGCTCCATTATAGTGTTGTGTGTTGATGAGGTGTATTCCACGGCTGTGGTGAGCGGGCAGTGTGGGCATTGTCTGGCCTATGCCAGAGGATGCCACCGCACCACCCCACTTGCACCCACAGCCCTCGGTGTCTAAGTGCAGTTTAAAATTGGAAGTGGGCACCGGCACTCGGTATGAGGCTGAGAAATCCCCCTGCCAAATGCCGTTGAATGTGCTCACTCCCAAGGCCCTAAGTGTGTGTTTGCGTGGAATGTCGTCGGTGGAAGTGTATAAGGTGCAAATAAAATTGGGGGGCAGGTTGCCACAGGAATGCGGAAATGGGGTCCATACCCGCACTCCCTGACTTGTCCACCCCCCAAGGTCCTATGTTTATGTTTGTGTGATGATGTGAGGGAGCAGGAGGAGAGAAATATGCGGGGATGGGGAGAAACGGCTGGTTGGGCTTAGCCCTCCAGGGAGCCAGCTCCCCCACTGGCCCCAATAGGCACCTCTGCTGTCAAATTTCCACCAAGGGCATGGAGACCCCAGCCCATCCTGCCAGGGCCCAAAGCAGCAGCATTACAGAGCCCTACGGAGTCCGAAGGCACGAACCCAGCCCCACCCCAGCAGAAAATCTATGCCCATCCCTGCATTTGCACAACTTCCAGAATATATAAGACATAGGACATCCAGGTAAGGTTGGGTCCTCCCCCTCCTGGACCTCCCCCTCCCCTGTGATGGAACTGCAGAGGAGCCAAGGTCTACATGAGGCCCCTGAACCCGGGCCAGGCACTGCTGCATGTTCCTGCCTTCTTCCCGGCAGCATACATGTCAGGACCCGACCCCCAAGGTCCCGCCCAGATCCCCACACGGGGCCGGCCACCCCCACACCCCGGGCCCCCAGGCCCCCACCCAGACCCGCCCAGGGGCAATGCAGCCGCCAGGCAGTGACCCATGGCCGCCGCCATGATCTCCAAGGGGCCCACTCACGACCGCCGGCAGTCCACCCCCCGAGGCAACCCAAGCACCTCCAGAGGGGGACAACGGCCCCCCAGTCCCAGACACCCCGAGTGAACCCACCTCCAGGGAACATCTGGATACTCCAAACTCAGATCCTCCACCACCCCCCACCCACATCATCCCGCAGGACAACATCAACGGTCCCCCATCATCGCTATATGATGGAACCGATCAAAGGAGCCCAGAGAGATTGATTTGAAGTGGAAGCAGAGGCTATATCAAGTGCAATATGATCTAACAAAAGATTTCTATACTGGTTAATGCAGAGAGTTTCTCTATTTTTCCAATTCAAGAGGATAGTTTTCTTAGCGATGCATATGGCAGTCAGAACCACGTGAACCAAAGATGTTTCAATCGGGACAGCGTCCAGGTTTCCCAGTAAACAAAGAGAGGGGGAAGTTGGCATATGACATTTCAGACATTTTGACAGATCCTCACATACTCTACCCCAAAATTCCTGGACAGGTGGGCAGGACCACAGTGCGTGAATGTAATTGTCAGGAATGTTGTTTGTGCACTGTGTACATGTGTCAAATGACACAAACCCCATCCTGAACATCCGATGACCTGTATAGTGTACTCTGTGTAGGATTTTGAACTGAATTAATTGTAAATTGGGGTATCGGATCATTTTAAAAGTTTTTAAACAAGTTTGGGACCAGTTTTCAGGAATAAAATTGAAAAGTGGAATTGCTATTGCAGCTGCCTTGATAAAAATCCTCTCCTGTACCGATGCACATGTATGAAATGGCGTTTTCAAAATATCTGGTAGTTTATAAGCATATACACACTAAAATATGAGCTCAGCCTTTGTTACTATTAATTTACCTGCCTTGTTCATAGATTTTCAGCTGTGTATTTCTATCAGGCAGCGTAAGGACAACCAGGGGACCTTCAGCGGATGTAAACAGAACGCTCCTGCGGCGTTGGCTAGGAAACAAAGTTTTCTTTTCCATCAAGTCTCTGGGTGTTTCTCAATGTCAAGGTGCCTTGCCTTGCGAGGCGATCGTGTCCATCCGAACGTCCTCCTTGGGAAGAGCGTCCCCTTCCGTGAAACTCTGGCTGGTGCACCCTAGCAGCGGATCGGCAGCCATCTCCACCACAGTCGCACGAACACGGAAGGCGTGGGTGTGCGCCACGGTCTGACAGACGAGCCTGTCTGTCATCCTCCACACCGCAGCTTCGCGCCTTCATATCTGTCACATCCATTTGTAATTTATCCATCTTTGCAGTTAAATGCTCCACCGCACCAAGGAGAATCTCTGTGGCCTTATTATCACAGCCCCTATCAGCGGTCCCAGCAGGAGAAAGTGTAGCCACAGTCACCGGGCCATTCGAGGAGAAGTTGCCGGTCTGCGTCCCTACGCCCAAGGCAAGCCTAGCCCACTCGCAACGTCCAGCTATAATCAGGGCCTCGTCTAGATCAGCAACCCCCTGTTTGTGACATTTAGCACGGAGGCCTGGGTCCAGACCAGCGAGAAAATGCCTAAACTTTTCTCCATTTTTTGCCCCGGCGTCATACTCAGGAAAAGCCTCTGTGACAAGCTTCGAAATATCAGCTGCATATATCTCCAAACTCTCATTAGCCAGCCCAGGCCGAGCAGAATCACAGGTCTGAAAGTACAATATGAACTGTTTCTGTCCAAATGCCTCATTTAACTTCTCTTTAACACGGTCAAAGTCACCTTGCGTAGCTGCAGGGAGGCTGTCCCACAAAAGAAAAGCGGCCCTATCCAGTCTAGTGGGCAAAAGAGCAGCCAAAGTGGCGGTGTAGCTCCGTCTTCCCGCTCCTCGGGTTTGGGCGCGAACGGCAGCCTCAAACTGTTTAATCCAAGTAGCGAAGAGTTTACGACCGTTGCCACAAAATGGCGCGGCCAGTTCCACTTTGTCGTTACACACATCCTCATTCCAAACTGGGCTATGCTTGTCCTCGTCCATACCGGTAAAAGAGCCTTCCGAACATGGTTCTGCGTAGCCTTCTCACGAGCCACGTCCCGGGGGTAAACGTCACCTAACACCGCTGCCACCAATGTAATGGGCGAGCTGTAGAGGTTCAAGCTCGTGGTCTCAGGACAAAGAAGAGCTAGGCAAAATACCTTTGGAGTACAGGAGCACGTCTCCGTTTATTTGGGAGCTTCACCAGTTAACACAACAGCCTGTGAACGAATGAATGTCTCCACAGATACTCTAGTGACTCCACCCTCCAGTCCAGCAGTTCAAAGTTAACAGCACATGCGCACAACACATCACCCGCTTACATGTTTATTAAATTAAAAATATAAACGAGTTACTACCCACTAGCCACTGAAGCTGCAACTACTAAGCAACTAACCACCAATAGATAACTTCTTTGGATCTAAAAAAAAAACATTTTAAATTAGTTGACTTAATTTTAAACTTGAAATTTGTCCCCGAAGTAGCTGCCGGCTTCTGATCCGCTGTCTTTTTGAAAATACTGCGGTGTATTGTGGGTAATTTTTGACCAAGGCTAGGCTACAAGACACCTGTATCCTTGCTCAGCTAGCTAAAGGGCTAACAAACGGAGAACACATGCCTCGGTAGAACATGAACATTGGAACCGATCGGAACGTGTCTTGGCGGCTCCCGATGACGTATCTCCTAAGCAACTGGGGCGGGGCCAAGACATCAAGGCAAGGTTCCTTGGCATTGAGAAACACCCTCTGTGATCTGAGATGAAGTAATATTATTTTTTAGGATAAATTTATTTTATAGAGCAACTTTATAAGATTTTATTGAGTAAAATTTGCATAAATAACAAAATTAAAAGATAAAATATGTCAAAGTTAGCCAGATTTAACTTTTAGAATAGCTAATACTAATTTAGCAAAATTTCACAATGCATCAAAAATGCTAAATAAGTTTAAAGAACAAAATTATGTCATAAAATGAACAGTGTACAGTTGTATTGGAAATAAAAATAATTTATATTTAGGTTAGAACATTTTTATCATGTGCCTTTGAAGTGTTTGATAAAAATGTTTGTCTCATTTAAAAATGAAGTTGACTTTCACTGTTACTGTTTAGTTTTAAAAAAAAGAACATTGATTTAATGATCTAAATGTTTATATTTGCAGATAAAAATTAAACTAAGCATCTCTGTGTTTAATAAATTTCTTGATTAACAAATATTGAGTAGTCAGAAGTTGAAAATGATTTAAAATGTGAGCACATGCCATCAGATTACGGAACTACTTATGGCCGTCATCAAAACACGATTGTTTACAAGATGTTTAGTAAGTGTAAGGGGTAAGTGTTGCTAAAAACTTAAGTTTAATAACGATGACAACCCAATAATACAGCTTTTTCCTTTGTGTTCAGAACAACTTTCCTCCCCATATCTATTACAAGATCTACATGGCTTTAATCAAGCAACTGATGGTCTCTAATTTAGTTCTGATATCTTTGTAGTCCTCATAGGCATAAATGAATAATTCTTGCTCCGTTTGGGAGAAGAACGAGGCTCTGTCCTTTCCTTCCATTCTTATTTATCAATCATCGATTAACAGGAGCTGTCTGTGGACGTGCGTGAGCCTCTCTTGAATCAGTTGTCGCATCCACCTGTGGTATTCTGGCAGATGGAAACAGTAACAAATAAATATGTTAAAAATGACTAAGTAATTTAAATGATTGTTTTGTGGGGACAAATTTCAACAAACACACCTTATGCAGGCTCTGGCATCAGCCTCTACAGTACAGTTAAGTTTTTGATGGGACCATAAAGTTATTAACTTCTGAAATGAAAGGGTGAGGGTTCATGAGAAGAAGAAAGAAGAAGAAAATATCATTTCTATAGCGCCTCTCAAGATAAAAATCATGAGGCGCTTCACAAAAACAAAAAATATAAAAATTGTAAAAATATAAAAAAGCATTTCGAAAATGTTTAAAATATATTTAAAATGAGCAAGAATAAGCTGTTGCGATTTAAAAGAAAAAAAATGTTAAGAAAGAGAGAGAGTGAATAGGAAAGAGGGAAATCAGTGGATCCTGAGGAAGGTGGAATAAGTGGCGAGAGCAGATGCAGATGCAGCCTCACAGCATCAGGAAAGCTGCTTAGCCCTGTGCTCAGCTCCTGGCCTGAAGTCACGAGGGGAAAGGGGAGACAAAGGACATGTTGTCTTAGATTGAATCCAAATATTAGCAAGTTTAATAACTTCTTCAGCAAAGAAAACAAAATAAAAGAAATGAAGGAAATACATCAAACAGTATTTATCAAAAGCACATGTGATCAGGATAGTTACAAATGACATAATGCTGGTTTAGACTTTATTTCCGGCATCTGGACAACAGTAAGGGAAGAAATAAATCAACAGAATTGTAAATAAAAACATCATGTAAAAATATTTGTATATATTTGTGTCAAGTTGATTAAATGTCACTAAAACTGTTCAGTAAAAGTTGAACTGGGATGCTGCTAAATATAGAATATAGAAACTTGCAATACAGGAAAAATACGTTTTATTGACTTCCTGAAGAAATATCCACGTCCACTAAGCTGATGAACATAAACAAATTTTATCAACAAGCGGTCGGAAAAATTAGGGGGCACCCGGATTTGAACCGGGGACCTCTTGATCTGCAGTCAAATGCTCTACCACTGAGCTATACCCCCGGTTGCTGACAAGCGATCTATTTCCGGTTTTGTTTCATCTAAAGACGGCAGGTTTGGAGTCTGGTGGGTCAGATTCAACATGCAAGGAATAACTACTGCCAGAAAATCAACGGAGTGGCTGTCGATAATCATTTTCAGTTTCAATTTCGCATTTTAACTTCTGTGGCTGCCTGTGCCATAGACATGAATACGTAGATGCGCCATTGGACGCTGGACAGCAGCGTAACATCGCCACCGCCATAGTGGGTAGGTCGCCTCCATGGACATAATATATGCCTCAATCAAAATTTTTGTGCAGCCCATGGTTCAAACAACCGACGCACGTGAGATCACTATTGACATTTCTAGTCTACTTGTTGGAATTTTATATTTTTATTTATTTATTTATATTAATTATCACACCATACGTTTGAGACTAATGTATTTTGAAATGATTTTTTTTGTGCTTGCTTGAAGTGTCACCCCCAAATCAACTTTTTTTTCTGATAAACTATATAAATGCGTGTCTAATCGTACTGCAGACACGTGTAGTCAATAATTTAAAACTTTAGGGCATTTTAGTTAAATTTTCAATTATCTGCCTCAAACTGTCACTGTTGTGCACCTGTCCTGTTGGAGGCGTGTGAGTCTTTATTTGTTGCTTGTTACTACTGTAAACAACACCCTCAATCTCGTTCTTGCACCTTAAATTACTCTATTATTCAGTTGATCGGTTATATTACACAACTCTAGTAAATCATTGCTTTGTTGTGGGGTGACACACTTGATCGCCAGTAACAAAGGTGGAAAACAAGCTAACTTTTCACCGTTTTCCTGCTTAGAGGCAAAACCACGGAGACCAAATATCTAACATAAAGTCTCGTTGGCTTGCTTGGATCGCAGCAACAAGGCGACCAAACATCACCTTCTGGAGTATTTTCATTCTGGAAAGTTACAAATAGTGTATGATTTTATACATCGTTTCTTTCTTTCAACCGCGACATGCACATGAAACACACACACAGAGGCTACACTCACATACCGGTGAGCTAATGCAGGTGCTCTCACACACAACACAACTTCTCTTTTTATACTTCTTCTGTTAGATTATAAATTTGATTGTTTTACTAGAAACACCAGCAAATAAAACGTTTACCTCTCATTCGGACGTCTACATCTGCTCACACCGCAAACAAGTAAGCCGAAAATGTCCGTTATGCAGAACTGCAGCGGCAACAATATGTCATTGGTGCTCCAGTCTTGGGTCTTTCATGTGGATCAAAACCATTTATAATGCTCATTTTGACCACATACCAGTCCCCAACGTCTTTTTTAACCTATCTCTGTGTATTCCGCATCCTTTTTTGGGGGGGGGGGGAGGAATGATGTTTTTAACACTTTCTTTCACCCAAATTAGCTTTTTCTCTGCACCAGTGCCGTTTGTTTCATGGTGTGTTTACACTTGTCAGCCTTCCAACATGGCACATCCCAGCATGCTATGCATAATCACGTGTGACCACAAGCCCTATACTAGGGGGTGACTTGCTCTTTAAGTATATTGTTGTGGGTTAAAAACAAAGCAGCAAAGTGTCTCAAAATTGCTAACCTTTTAAAGATTTATTACTTAAAAAGATTTACAAACACTACATGTGTGTTTCACACATTTGTCCTTTACCAGAATGTTTCATCTGTCTTGTAATTTCCATTTTGTATTTTGTAATTTGTATTTTGTAATTTGAATTTCTTTTATTGTTGATTTATCCAATATATTTACATACAACTGTACAATGTTCAGCGCTTTGGGCTTCCTGACAGGGTTGCAGAAGGCGCTTTATAAATAAAGCTTTGATTGATTGATTGATTGAAACACTAATTTCTTTCATTTATCTGTCCACAAACCATCATTTTTTAAAGAAGTGCAAAGATAAACATGTCACATTTTTTGCGCTTCCTACAATAGGGGATGCAAATTTCGGCAGCTAAGCTCTTTTCGGCACAACACCTTTGCACCTCACTCGTATGATGTCTGTGGCCTGTGCTCTACACCGGATGTCACGTGTTCTAAACACTACAGGAAACGGAAATTTAGGTGGGTCAAAAAGAAAGCGCAAGGAACAAAATCACAATGGTAAGCTAGCATTATTTAACACCAAATTTAAAACTATCCTTTACAGATTTCTAACTGCTGACTTCATCTATTTAACTATAAATAAGTGTACTTAACCCCTCCATGTTGTAGATTATATTCAATATGCGCTTTGAAACGCACCCATTTTGAATTTGATTAGTCACCGGAGCTAATGCTAGTTAGCCTTTTGGGTTATTAGTGCTGGTGTCTAGCTGATGTTAGCGTCGCTGTTTGTGTTAGCTCAGTATGAGCTGATTTAAACGTCATGATGCGATTTTGTGTGCTACAGAATAGCCGAGGACTCCACTCCCAGCTGAAGGACAGTGTCCCTGTCGCTGGACTTTGTCCACAGGGTGCTTACGGAATGCAGGACTCTCTACGCAGCGGGTAAGAAACTACCGCTTTCATATAAACCTAATATTCTACTAGTGTACAGTTATTTAATGACAATCAAGTCGGTGTTATTTTGATAATGAAATAAATCTTTCATTTTTTGTCTAACAGCTTCACGAGCGTAAAGAATGAGCTTCTTCCCAGCCACCCGCTGGAGCTGTCAGAGAAAAATGTAAGTAGTGTTTTACAGCTGTTTTCTGATATGAAGGGACATCACCGTGGTTTTTCATTGTCCAAAGGTCAATCAGGATGAGACTGAACACAGCTAAAATATCAGCATGTGTGTGTCATCTGTGTAATGTTACAATAGACTGATTCCTCAGTGAATAATCGTTTGTTAATTTTTTAACTTTATCTATTATGGAGTTTCTACAGGCTGCTAACTAATCTTTGTGTTTTATACTTTGTAGTTCCAGCTTAACCAGGATAAGATGAATTACTCCACACTCAGGAACATCCAAGGTCTTCATGCTCCACTCAAACTGCAGATGGAGTACCGAGCAGCACGACAGGTAGCTTCGCCTCCTATCACCTCTCCCACATATGCATGCTTCAGTTTTTAAGGCTTTGGTTTTTTTATCCTTCCAGATCCAGCGTCTGCCTTTCTTACCGAGTTCCAACTTGGCTCTCGACACGCTCCGAGGAAGCGATGAATCCATCGGCTTTGAGGACATCCTCAGCGGTGAGAGCCTCATCCTCTTTGTAGACTTTGTTTTCTGACCTCCTTACGGTCAGGTTTAAATAAATATTTAGTTATATACTCTTTTATCACACTACTGCATTCTAATAGTCTTTATGATATCGTCAGCTGAAGTCTGAGTCTCAGATCTGTGTGTGAACATGTGTGCAGACACATTAGCATGAAGCCTAACTAATCATGATGGCTGTGTGTTTGCAGATCCAGCCCAAAGTGAAGTGATGGGAGAGCCACACATGATGGTGGAGTACAAACTAGGATTGTTGTGAGAGCTCCTGTAAATAAAAACCTACACAAAATATTTACTTTGTCTTCTTCAGCATATATTTGATATTTCATTCCAAAACCAAAGTTAGAACCTCAGCTTTTGGAAAATTGTTATTAGAAATCTGTTTTTCTAGCAGGGCCTGGTGTGAGTCAGTGTGTCGGTGTAAAACACACAGAAGCAGGAGTGGTACACCACTTAAGGTTGTTTTTGTGTGATGGATTTTGATTATTTCTAATAAATTTCATGACCTTCCTTGTGGTGTGACTTCATTTCTGTAGTTCTTCATCTGCTTAGCTTGACCTTACACTCCGTTGTCTGAATCTAATACAGCCAGTCAAATAGTAAAAAAAAACCCGCTGGAATTTAAAAAAAAATATATTTTTCTGTGTAAACATGGTTTGTAACACATTTAGATCAACATGACCATAACTTCTTGTATTTAGAGAAATGTATTAATGTTTCAGAGCACAACATGAAGCAGGGTCATCAGTAGGTTGGTTGTGTGGCCACTAGAAGGCACTTAAAGACCGTTCATGGTTCAGAAACAACTCAGAAGTAGAGCCGCTGTGGGTTCTGCAGCACTGTTCTGTGCTCGGGTTAAAAATCAAATTACAACTAAGAAAGATTCTGCTGAACCTTATGTATCCTGCAGTGCAACATTCAAAGTGGCCACGAGGTTATCAGCCTGGAGTGGGTGTCTGAAAAACAATTTGGTCTGCAGGTAAATATTTACATAATAGGATGACTTGCAAGTCTTGTTTTCTGTATGATTCCAGTATTTTGATGGTCAAAATCATGTGATTATGCCTGTTTCCTGTTCATATAGGTGAAGGAGGGAGCTGCCCTCTTGAGGGTCCTATGCCGAACTTTCTGACAGATGCCGCACACGTGACGTGCTACATTTGCTGACATCACTACATGTCTTTTATGCAACGTGTAAACAGTTACTACCTCTTTTGTTGGTTTTGGGAGGAGAAGCAGTGACAACCCCCCAACTGGCTGAGAATGAAATCCTTCCAACAAAAGTGAGACATTAGTTTTGTGTTTATTTCATTGTAGAATTCTTATTGCACCTTTAAATAAAATCAGGGCCCTAACCACTCGTGTCTTTTATTTTCCTTTCCTTTTAGTTATTTTTAAAATGTTTTAAAATTTTTCACAAAACAGTGAAAATTGATTAATTTGGAATCCCAATTTAGCCTGAAAAACTACTCTTAAAAGGTGTTACTTTAATTTCTCATCATACAATGTTTAGTAATTCACATTATTATAGATAAAAATAAGAGAGAATTTACTGAGTTTTCATTAAACTAGATCAGAAAATGTAATAAAACAAAACATTTTATCATCTATGCACCATTCAGCAGCAGCTGAGGATTGTTCTAGTAAGAATGAGTGTTTTTATAAATGAGCAAGTGGAAAACTACAAATTAAAATAAAAAGATAAGACAATGAGTCTGCAACAGATGTAGATTATTATTTTAAAGGTTGAGTCCATTCAGTTAAAGCTGATGACTGCTTTTCAGATTATGTATCATTGCAACATTAGGCCTATCTAAATGAGGATTTAATCTGCAGCATAACTAATGCAGGACTTTTGGATTTAAACAACACAAGTCAAAGCTGCTCCTTCAGCCCCGGCTGTCTGTCTTCTTAGCTGAACTAATTTGAAGTGAATTTCTGCCCCTTGTCACACTACCCACCCGTTTCCCTGATTGCCCTTGTGTATTTAAACTAGGGATGTTTGATATTGGTTTTTACTCATATCCAATATAGGCTGTAATCCTTCTCATAAAAACTCAAACATTTTAGGTTACTAACATCTCATGTCTCCCATCATGCTACTTTACTACTTTAATTTAGGTTAGTAATAGGAAACGTGCCACATTTAGCAGCTGGATCTGTGACTCTACAACGTGTATTAGTTGTGTGTGTGTGTGTGTGTGTGTGTGTGTGTGTGTGTGTGTGTGTGTGTGTGTGTGTGTGTGTGTGTCTGTGTGTGTGTGTGTGTGTGTGTGTGTGTGTGTGTGTGTCTGTGTGTGTGTGTCTGTGTGTGTGTGTGTGTGTGTGTGTGTGTGTGTGTGTGTGTGTGTGTGTGTGTGTGTGTGTGTGTGTGTGTGTGTTGCAGTCACAGTGATAAAACATTTATAAGATCTTCAGGTAAAAAAAAAGCAGTACCGGTAATTGGGTAAAGATTCTTGTTTTTGTTGAAGTCGTTTGTCGTGTCTTCCTGTCACTAACAGTTCACGCGAACTGGTACTGGCATTATCCTGTTATACAATAACACACTTGCAATGCAACACTGAGTATGTGTTCAATAATTTCCAGCAGTTCCAGATGTACATTAGTATGTCTGTGTCCCTTATGCTGCGTAGTTCATGGGAAACGCAAGTTTCCTATTTATTTTAAGGCTACAATAACAGTGAACTGCCTTTGTGTGTTTACCTGTAATCTTGTTATTTTTATGTGTATAAGTGCATGCTCCCACTGTGGGATTAGTAAAGTCTGTTCTATTCTTTTCTATTCTTTTTATTCTAAACCTGCCACCCTGCATCCTGAGCATTCTCACCTGCATGTGGGTCTGTTCCCTCCTCCACAACATGCCCTGTATATTTGAAACTATTTCTACAGCATGTCTCTGATTAAATCCTCTTTTTGCACAACATCCCACTTGCAAAAATCTCAAGCCTGCAGCTCAAACTCACCAGAACGTTTTTGATGTCTTTAATCTTTTGAGGAGCAATGCCTGCTCTCTGATGCAACCTCCAACAGCTTCAGTATTGATTAAAAATTAATATGATACACTCGTTTAGAAATGCTGAAGCAGTATTTCCTGACATAAACAGCTCTTTTAAAAGCAGCTTTGATCGGCTCGCAGCAGTCGTCCTGAAGATAAAAACAGATATTCTGTTTCTTACAAAATGCAAATGTGCTTTTAAAAGTATTAAAACATACTTTTCATTATTGAGAACATCTGATTTAGGCAGTATAAGAAGGAGAGGAAAATTTTCTTAATTAGCCACGAATAAATCCCATTATGTTACTACTTTATATATTATACAGTTTAATCCTGAGGTTAAAATAAAAACTTTTTTTAAATTGTGGCATGAAAGGTACAGGTCAAAATTCACTCTTTGGCCACAAGGTGGCAGCAAAAGTCCACACTTAACGGCTTTCATCTGCTCTCTAACCCACTTTCTTATTCCACACACTCACAGGAAATAGGTCCTGCTCTCTTAAAGTCTCATCTCTGGACGTTTTCTTCTCCATCCTCGATGGAGAGCATCACTGCTCCATGTCACACGGCAGCACAGTCTGCTGAGAGGTTCTGATGATGCTAAAGGCAACATTTAATCCCCCCTGTGGGTCGACTTGCGTTGGTGGCCATGATGCACACCAGACTAGCACTGGATGCTTTTTTTTTCTTTATCTGGAGGGAACCCAGATCAAATAGCATGCAAATGAATTGCAGTGTTCGAATTAATGCAAGTTGCAGCCCAAACCCTCAGTTCCTCCAGAGATGTGAGCTAAAGAAAAACATCCTGTCCAGCAAAATGGTACATAACCTTTAAAAGAAACATCCTCAAAATGTAAGGTTATTAAAGCTGAACTGCTTATAAACACATAGAAATAAAAAGTGCTGCAAGTTCTCAAACTTCTGCAGAGCAATTAGAAATAATTGGCTCTTCCTGTAAGTCTGCGGAGGTAATTCCCTTGAATAATAAAGACATTGTTTAGAAACATCTTAATTAGATAGGATCAGGAAACAGGGAATGCAGATGCTTGTTTGCTTTTCTCAGCGTTTATGTAATAAATAAAAGTGATATCATACAATTCTACCAAAATCATTACCAGTTTATGAAGAATAACTGTTAAAGGTACAGAAAATGTCTTGAGAATCCAAATGCTTCATCCGAAAAAAGTCTCAATTTACACATGAAGCTGTTGCCTCTGGATGATTGACAGAAAACAAGCTCCCATTACAAACATGTCAACAGAAACAAAGCTTGTGAATGCGAAGGCGTGGTAGTTGATGCAGGTTGGATTCGGTTTAAAAACAGAAGCAGGAGACAACGTTGGAGATGAAACTCCCTTTTCCAGCATCCTCCCACAGACTTCCAAACACAGGATCTGTTGGTCGACTAGTTGTAGATGTAGGTCAGCAGTGAAATAGACACACTCGGAACACATTTAGTACACAAGGGGTACGTTTGGGTATTGTTTTAACTCAGAAACAAATATAATGTCACCGGTCAACCCACAGGCTCGTCCATCGGTCGTGTGGATCAGAATATTGGGTCGAGCACAAAAGAGATAATTTAGCTTTTTGTTGCAGTTAGGTTGTTTGGAGAATCTATGACCAGTCAGTATCTTATCTGCAGTCGATTGAAGATTTTAGTAGTAAACGTTTGGTACAAGTCTCGCCATAGAATGCTCGGTGTAAACACTGGGTTCCAGAGAGCTGATTTGTTGAGGAAGTTCATCCTTTCAAGTTAAAAGTCTCTGGAGAAAAAGTATTAATTTATAATGAGTTGAATGTTAATAGTTGGTTATCATGATCTCAGTGTAACTATGGCAACTCCATACTCCAAACTCAACTGGAGTTTGAAGACAGAAGAAATTAGACCAAACCAAACAGATAAGCTAATGTCAAAGTGGAACAAGTTAGAAATAAATTCAGCATGACAAATATCATAACCATTTCTGTTATTTCTATTTCTGTTATTCTAATACTCAAAGATTTTCTTAAAGTCTTTGTTTTTAAATACAATGAAATGGAAAAGTTTGCAGGTTTTGTGTTTCAGCAGAAATATGCGACAACCTGGACCGACAGAGTTTAAGTACTGCAATCTGCAGAAATACACTTTAGTCTTGACTGTTCAGTGACTAGCTGTTAACGCGTCAATCCAGTCAGAAACTAGTTCCTATTTTTCTAAACTGAGTTCATTCAAATAGCTAACTACAGCAGCTAACATGTTAGCTGTACAGAAACACAACTGCGGCTTAAAGACATCCATGGCTCACAGCTGGTGCACTCTGGTTCGGTTCCAACACAAACCCTGAAGACGTTACATCCTGTGACCATAACAGATTAATGTTAAGTTTATTTAATGATGAGGTGCTTTGCATTCTGTTTGATCACCATCCAGTGTAAAGTAGAAATGACTACAAGCAATACTTTTGTATCAGATAAACCTCATGAAGACCAATAAATATTCCAAAGGAGGAAAACCAGACTTAGCAGAAAAGTTCACTTTTTACTTGGATATGAGGAAAAATACATATTGACCTTTATACAACCCTTTAATTTTCTAATGTTAATGTCCTTAAAGCACAAAAAATGCACTAGGGTCATATAAGGGTTAAAAAAAATAAACGGGCATTATAAGTTTGTTGTGGTAAATGCAATGTTCAAACAAGTTGAAAAGCATTGTGGTTATCAGAAAGAGCGACACCAAACGGATTTTATTAGACAGTTAGACTATTTAGATTACCTTCTTGATGTACTCCTAAATTTAATATAAATACTTTACTTTAAACATATCTACAAGTTTATCAGAATATTTGCAGGTAACCAGTTTTCTCTGCAGACATCAGATTAGGTCTGTATTCAGTGTGCCATACACATGCTGCCATTTTTCTTGGATTTTGAAAAGGTCAACATCTGTTGTCCCAGAATGATTAAAAATCTAGACGTTATTAACAAAAATTCTTCCTCTTGTTTCCCCAAAACAAGGGTCCAAATTTCTTTGCATGGACACGAATTAATGGAGAAGAGGGTACTGCTACTTGTACAGTTGTATTCCTCCAAAGCTGTGCTGCTCAGCTATTTGAGAGGAGCCTGGTGTTTCAGGTATGTCCTACTGGGAGGAGATATTGGGGTAGAAACTAACCTTTCAGATAAACACATCGAGCTGGGGAAGGACACACACACACACACACACACACACACACACACACACACACACACACACACACACACACACACACACACACACACCGAGCTGGGGACAAAAAGACTGGAGCTACAAGAGAAGACACATAAATGAGACGCAGACAAAGGACACATGAGGGCGCTTATTAGACCCAAAATGGAAACCCAGAGGATGGAGAACACATGAGGGAAGACGCAGACAAACATAAAAACCAAAAGGGCAGGAAGCCAAAGTCCAAAAATACAGGGGATTTTCAGGAGATCCAAAAACACTAACGGAACGAGCAGGACTGACAGAATAAGTCACACTGACAGCAACAATGAGACAAGGAGAGGGCTTTATACACTGGGGCTGGAGTGATAGGAGACGAGGAGCAGGTGTGTGGGGAACTGGCACAGGTGAAAGCAATAATGAGGAGAGGAGCAGAGGAGGACACCAGACCTGACTGGGAAGGACACACACACACACACACACACACACACACACACACACACACACACACACACACACACACACACACACACACACACACACACACACGAGGGAAGACGCAGACGTGACACATGACATTCACACAGTAAACATTCCAGTACAGTTCAGCTCATGAATTCAATCAGTAAAAAAATTCCTATATAAGAAACCCAGCAGATTACATCGAGTCACTGACTAGTGTCAGAGTCTTTACAGCAATCCTCATACTAAGCAAGCATGTAGCGACAGTGGAGAGGAAAACTCCCTTTTAACAGGAAGAAACCTCCATAGGATCCTGGCTCAGTGTAGAGGGACTGAGAAATGATGGATGATGGATGGATGGTGAATGAGTGGACAGTTGGACTAAATATTGATGGCTCAAAGGATGAATGGATGGAATAAATATAGTTTAATGGATGGATGCTGAACAGTGATACACGGATGAATGAACTGAAAAATTATAGATGGATGGATCTAAAGAAAAAATAAACAAAAACAAAGTAAAAATAAATGTAAATGAAGAAATGGCCCTTTAGCTGACTGCTGTAGGCCTGTAGGCTCTGGATCACATGTCTGATTTCTTTGACCAAAACCATTTTTTTGCTCTAGAAAAACATTCAAGCATCAACAAATCACAAGCGCTGGTCGTGTTGTTTCTTTGCCACCTCATCGACTGGACCAGTGGGTTTGCTGCTTATAAAGAGCCACTCTTCCATGAGGATACGGGAATCCACATGAAAGAGATGTCCGAGCCTTGATCAATCCCACAGCAGAGCCTGCTGACAGTTATTCAATCCATTTGATTGGATCACGCTACATTCCCCTGCTGTGACACACAACACTGAAAAGATTTCTAATAAAACGTTATGATGATGTTAGGACATAAATCTGTGTGATCTCAGTTATGACCAAATGTGTTCACTGGGCAGAAATAAAGCTGGCGTTGTGTTGGGAGTGTCGGTGGCTTCTGTCAGGGGACATTGCCCCTGTGATTTAACTGTTGCTGCAGGCCACGTCTCACTCAGCCACAGCGCTGGTTTTAATTGCCAGCTAGCAGACCATCACACTCTCAGCTTGATTTTCATTTCAAAGCTCAGCTTTGGGGCTCCCACTTTCCTTACACTCATGGAGCAATATCACCAACCACTTTGTAAATTCTCCCACCTTCATGCAGCCCCGACTCAAACATAATGCGTGGTGTAATTTCCACGGTTCCTTCCTTGCCATCACGAGGCGGCAGGGAGCGTGCGTGCTAGCAGACACCGAGAGGATGTCACGCATTAGACGGGACGTTGACTTGTCGCGTTAGAGTGCTCCTTCTCCTCTAGCTGTGTGGTAATTGCTCCACAAATCACAATGACTGCCAGGGGAAGAGGAGACAGCAGCGGGCCTCGCCGCCACTCACAGTTTGGCAGAGGGTTGTCATGGTCACAGATGTGCTTATCCTTTCTGGGATGGTGATTGTTCCTAATTACATCTATTGATGATCAGACAGCGTGTGAGCATGACTCAGCCCCATCAATGCACCCTGACAGGAAACAGGTATATCAATAGCTCTTACTACCATATAAACAAAAATGTCTAATTTTCATTCAAAAATATGGTTCGTTTTCAGACGCATCACCTTTCTTTGACCTGCCCTCCATTATAGTAACACTATCTAAAGCTATTTCCTTATTAGTATGGTGCATTGTCACAGACACACCTACACTCTGTAGGCTGAACTCTTTAAATAGGTGTTGATTGTAGCTGTTGCACTCAAATAGTTGCACTCAGAGCACAAGTGGGTGGTAAATGCTATTCTCCTCAGTCGCTCACTCAGCCTTTTTATTGACAGTCTGTGCCTCTTTAACAAGAAAACTGGAGTTTTTTACACCCACCTCCCACTTTCATACAATTCTAATCCAAAAGTGTTTCTTAAATCTTTCTGAAAATCAACTTTCAATCAGCAGAAAAACACATTTCACTGTGTGAATTCTGAGTGGTGTATCCACTTAGCAGACAGCTTCCAGTTTTCTTTGTAGGGGATTTTGATGGATGGTAGACAGTCTAACATTAATCTGTTGTGTGTGTAGCAAACCCTCCCTTTGTCTTCTCTCCCCCTCAGTGGGGGATTACATCTCCCCATCGGTTGTGCTGCAGTAACACAGACTGAACATGCACCCCACGTCTTGTAAAGGACAGCCGCCCCTCCTACTCTATTATCAAGAACCAAACTCCCCCAGAGTCTCAATTTAGCAGTTGCTTCTGTCTCCTACTGAAAACACACACTTCCTTTGTAACAAAACTAGGATGGCATTTCACGGACTGCTTCATACACTTCTTAAGGTACTGTGAATGGGTTGTGTGTGTGTGTTTTGGCCCTTTTCCGCTAGTACCCACTGTGCACCTCGCCTCAGCACGACTATGAGGGTTGGGTGGTTTTCTATTACAACTGGGAAACGTCTCTTGTGGACGGGGTTGCCAGTGGCCTCTGGAGTTTAAAAGGTAGAGTAAGGTGAACAACAAAGGACATGCTAGAATTGTTGAACATTCTGCTTCATCATACTCCAAAAACCTCAGTGAATAAATTTAAGAAGTACTCATTGAAACAATTTTGGTCAAGATGAAAGAAAAACTGAATAACTTTTTTGCTTCTCCCACCTACTGGTTAAAAGTGGATCTACAGCTGTCATAAACAACCCTGCTAGCTAGAGCTAATAACAAGCTAACACTAACACAAGCCAATTGATACTAAAATAAGCCACACATAAAGATCCACACTGACATTATTACTTACATGTCCAGTAGCATCAAAGCTAGGTCATCATCAAACTGTGGGTGTTTCTCAATGTCAAGGCACCTGGCCTTGCGAGGCGATGTCTTGCGAGGCCAGGCGCCTTACTTACGAGGACACTGTCCTTCCTTGGTCAAAGAAAACGGTTTAATGGAACAGACTTACATCCCGTGACCGTGGCTTCCACGGCGGTCACGTAACATCACGTGACACGGGAGATAATGTTATATTTTATACGTATTAGTTTCAATATAAATATATAGTGAGTCTTTTACTTTTTAAATTGAGTATATATTTGTTAAATTAAATATATAAGTGAGTTACTATCTGCTAGTCACTGCGAAGCTGCAACTAATAGGCAAATAACCAACCATAGATAACTTCTTTGGATCTAACAAAAACATTTTAAATTACTTGACTTTAATTTTTAACTTGAAATTTGCCCCCGAAGTAGCTGCTGGCTTTTGATCCGCCATCCTTTTGAAAATACCATGGTGTATTCTGGGTAATTTTAGACCAAGACTAGGCTACAAGACACCTCCCGTTCAGCTAACTAAACGACTAACAAACGAAGAACACACGCCTCGATAGAACATGAACAATGGAACACGTCTTGGCGGTTCCCGATGACATATCTCCTAGGCAACCGGGGCGGGGCCAAGAAATCAAGGCGAGATTCCTTGGCATTGAGAAACACCCTGTGATTTAGCCTCCTTAAGCTCCCTTAAACTAGTATAAGTTGCGTTGATGTTCACTCCAGTTTTAGCTCTGTGCTTCACCTCCAAACACATTACTTTCTTACTTTTGCTTCCAGGCTCCTATATGATACCAACAAAAAAAGCTAAATTCTTCTCCTTATTATTGAAAAGCTAACTGTTAGCCTATATATTAGCTACCAGCACAGTAAACATCTATTGCCTTCAGTAGCGGTTTTAGGCACGGGCAGACAGGGCAGTTGCCCGGGGCGGCATTTTTTCATGACACAAAAGGGGCGCACAAGCGCTGAGTACAAAAAAAAAAAAAAAGGAAATCTGCGCCGCACCGAGGTTTTCTATTATCTGTCATATGACAGTGTCTGGATTGGAAACAGCAAGTTGGCGCCCCCTGCAGCTGCAGGCGCTCCTGCTGACTGAGAACGTTCACGTGCACCGTGTGTCTATGAAGAACAGGAAGGGGAGGGGTGCGGCGGGGGAATTCACCTCTGCGTCTTTCCCAAATGAAATGAGCGTGCAGGGGCTGAATCAACTGTATTAACATGGCTAAAGTCAATCACATCTTAACGTTCTTCCATTTTTCATTCATAATATCATAAACACAGGCCTTTCATTCTTTCAGGTTTCTCTGAATTGTGTAAAATGGCCGAATAAAAAAAGGAAAAACAAAACGATTTTGTGGTCACCCCCCATCAAAGTCAAATAGTTTAGTCCTGACTAAAGGAAACTTACTGAGTCAGGAGCCAAACAGAAGAGATGAACATAAAAAAGGCTAAAACCACCAGTTGCCCCATTCAGGGGAAAAAAAAAGAAAAAAGAAGAGAAAGATAAAGGTATGTAGCTCTCATGATGCATGTTTTCAATTTTTTGAACCAGTTAACTGGGATTTTAACGGTTAAATGTGGTCAACTAATTGCTAACAGAGCTAATAGGGCTGAAATATTGAAACGAATATTCAAATGGTTCGAAAAAAGTCCTTGAATCGTTTTTTACTGATTCAAACTAGGATTTGTTAAATGCTCGCTGCAGCCTGTGGCCTGCCTGAACAACAACAAACACATGTTGATCATGTTCACATAATAATAAATAAAACAACTCTACAAGCAGAAGAAAACTCCCCAGTCACCACTAACTATCCTGTTTATTTATTGCAGATGGCTGCACTGATTATTTTTTTACATGATTTGTTCTGTAAAAGTTGGCATTTTTGGTAGTCTACAGTTTTTTATGTCAGTTTAAATTACAATTTCAGAGGCCATTCTAAAATATTATGGATCATGAGATCTATTGGAGATCTACCCCAACTTTTGGACTGCTCTGCCAGTCTCTGTGGCTCAAGCTGAGAGGAGCTTTTCAAAACTTGATCAAGTCATACCTGAGGTCACCTATGTTTCAGGGGCGGCTCACTAACCTGTCTCTGATTAGTATCAATCACTCAGTAGGGGAGCAGATTTCATATGATGACATTATTGATGACGTTGCATCAAGGTTAGGTTTTAATTTTAGTTTGTGTTTTCTGTTCTAAGTGCAATGCTGTAGTGATTATCTTTAGTTTGTTATGTGTGAAATATTTTTGCTATTTAGAATATTTATTATATATTATGTTCATATATTCTTAATATTTAGTTATTGTTTGTTTTTGTATATTTGATTCTATATATTTTGATACAGTATATAATGTATATTGCTTTACATTCTGACAACTTCATAGTAATTAATGTAAATATGTGCAACTTAGAAAAATGAATGTTCAATAGTCGTTCTAATAAAACATGCCTGTTTGTAGAAAACATGCGTGTGTTCATGCAGGTGGGGTGGTGTGGTGGTGGTGGTGGTGGGGGGGGGCGGTTGGGGGCGCTCAAAGGGGGCCTCGCCCGGGGAGTAATTCGATGTAGAACCGCCACTGATTGCCTTAAGCCCAGACCACAGTGCGTTTTTTGGCTGCTGTACAGGACTGCTCTGGTCAAATTGTGAAGACTCCAGGAAGGTGGCACTTTGCAGGGCGCAAGATTTCAGTGAGCCAAACTGAACAACATCTTGCTCTAGCAGGAGGCACTAACCCCCCTAAAAGCATACGTCTCTAAAAGCCGACAGGCTAGCCAAAACAACAAAGCTGAAAAGAGTAAAATGCGCTGCTGTTAACACTTTTTTTATTAGACTGTGAACCAAACTCCACCAAATGAGTGGTTAACATGTTCCTGGTTGTAGCTTCCTTTGGTATACTAGTATTTGTCTGGCTCCCTGGGTGAATTTTTATTGGTCGATTGCAGACAGGAGTCAAAGGTTTTCAAGCAGTGCATTGAAGACTGATGTCGGTTGTGGGGGTGCTCAATATGCTGTTGCAGTGCCTGTCACACTGGTTAGCCAAAGACCTGCAAATGACCTTCACGTTCACCGTTTGTCACAATTTTGTTTACAAGAGATTAGTCCAGGATCATTAAACATTTATTTTTTACAGTGAACTACACCTTTAATAATTATTTCTGAATTGAATCAGTGACAGTGAGTTTTTCATGCAGGCAGATCATGAAAACAGTCTCCTACACCTATTTCCTGTTTTAGCTTCTAATAGAAAAAAGACATTGAAACTCGAATTTGAAAAGACTGACGGATCTATGTTAAGCGGTCGCTTAAGCCGGGCGTACACTGTGCGACTTTTTCAATTTTTTGAGCCGATTTTCCACTCGTGTGTGATCCACAAGATCGGGGCGAGTTTTGCGCTGAGCGTCGTGAAGTGTACAGGGGGTTACGAGAGGCGATTAACACCGCGTGACCAGTTACCGATCAGCAATCGTGAGCTCGCACGGACTTCTGGAGTGTTTGATATTTTGCTCGTTCCTCGTGAGGGCTGAAGCGGCGCAGCAAGCAGCTGCGACCCAAAAAGTACCAGAACCACTCACTGTGCATGCGCAATCATGCATCGACACCGCTCACCCGCTTTTTCCCTAATAACACACGTTGTTCGTTTTTATCTCTAAACGTTTTATTTTAAACATGGTGACAAAGATTGTCAAGAAAGCGTGTTTGTCGTGTTCATGTCAAATTAAACTGATCACAAAACACAGATTTACTTTCTTTATTTCGTTTTCCTCATCCAACCCCCATAAATCCCTGTGTGTCCTCCTGCAGCACTCCCGCAGGACAACAGGCAAAACAACACAAAACAGTCTGACGTGTTGTGTAAAAACTGCTGTTTTTAGCATATTTTGTAGGTCCGACGTGTTGCTACCAGACGTACAGTGTGAGCAGTCAGGTCACATCCGAGAACTGGGTCGTACAGTCTGAGCACATGACTCGTGAGATCTGCCCTGCGAGGAAGTCGTACAGTTTGAGCTGAAGCTGAGTGCTACGAGTGAAAAAGTCGCACAGTGTCCGCCCAGCTTTAGACTCATTCATAGTGGCTCGCAACGGGGAAGGCTGTTGTTTTAGCATCCAGAATAAGCAGAAAATGTCTCTGCTGGCAGAAGCTAAAGTTAGCATTAGCAACTTAACCACACGGCAGAAGTTAGGCATGTGCAGATTGTGGAGATGAAACACAGACGATGCAGAGTAAGCAGAGTCAGGGGTAGAGCCGCGTTGCTGCTATCCAATCCGAGGCACAATTTCCAAATATCAGGAAATAAGACTCCAAATCATCCTGTGTTAATCTCCTCTGATGTGGCGCAGACTTGTCCATGCTGATGCAGGCATTTCTGGGCTTTTTTTTCTCTGAGTACGGATTGCAAGTCATTCATTACCACCAGAGACCGTTGCAGATGTGTTGATTAAACAAGTTTCCCACACCTTTAATGGTTGCTTATTGAGACACGTCGGTTTGCTGCACATGGACATAAAACTGTCAGTTAAAGCCCTACACATAACCAGTCAGACAGCAGTGTTGAGACATCATGTAACATTAAACCTGATTGCTAACAAATAAAAATCCAAACGGCAGCTTTCTGAAGAACATATTGTTGTTGAGTCTGGAAGTTTTAGGGAGATAGAAAAGAGGTAACTGCTTTGCTAAATGTTATGTGCAGATCCATCTTTATCAAGCATGAAATTGAAAGCCACGTTGGCATCCTCCGCAACTAAACCTCTGCCAATAAAACCAACCAGAGCATGGAGGAGAACCCCTCCGGCGACCTAAAAGTAGTGGGAGGAGGACAGAAGATAGGATGGAGAAGCAGACCAAGAGGATGAGAGGGAGTGGGGAGGAATGAGACAGTTATGGGAGGGAGGGGTGTAAGTCACACTCGTCACACTGGTGCCTGTCAAGGGCATGGGAAGAGAACCTCTAATGAATGTTTGGAGAAACTTCAATGTTATTGTTTTTGTGACACAAGAATAAAAACAGCTCAGAAAATGGTAATAAACCACAGAAAGACAGGAACGGATGAGGATGAAAGCATTTTATTTTAAAGTGGGGTTGTGCTATAGTGTGGTGGCTCGCTAAGGACCATGATTTTTAGAGCACAGCAGGAGGTGTGCACTCACCCCGTATCCTTGGCTAACTGCTGTTTTGTGTCCTTCAGATGGAGCTGGTGTCCAGTGATCCCTGTGCAGTGTGTCTGTTGGAAGGAACTTTTATCACAGGCGGAGAACACAGCATCCCTGCAGATGACATGCTTTAGTGAATATGAACAATGTGGTCTGCTGCCTCCATCTGCTTACATGTTTACCAGAATAACACTTTCAAAACTTGAAAAAGTTCTAAACCACCAGCTTTTTACCCTCCTGGCTTTATTCACTCATGCTGTGCTAATAATAAACAATACAGACTTTTCATTTTCTTGCTCATCCATCATATCAGAATTCATGAGATGCTCAAACCTTGAGTTAAGAGCAATGTATTTAAAATAAGACAAGTTTATTAACTAAATCATTTGTCATAGATCTGTTAATCCTGACCTGCATACATATTGACAGTATTTTCTATGTAGATTATGTTAAAGGAGACATAACATGAAAACCCCACATTTTTTATCCATTAACACAGTGTGTTTCACATTTTAATGTCTAAGTGAGCATAAAAGCTTATATTATCCACTAGAGTTGCTATTTAGATATTTAATAATTAAGTTTTGGGCATATTTGTCCACCCGTTCAGTTTTTCAAAATACCTAATACGTCTGAAATTTATGTCATCACAATAACTTCCAAACATGGTCATGGCCCTCCGGCTAAACACAGAGCCAATCCGCCATTTTTTCTTCTCGCTAAGATTTTTGTAGTCCAATTGGAAAAATGCAGAGTGTCAGGTTATTTTAGCCACACACAGCTCAAAACTGTTCCTCGTTTTAAGGAAGGGTGGTGTGGCAGTACTTAAAACCCAGAAGCTGATGACACTACTGCTAAAAGAACAGCAGAAAAAAGTAGTGTTTCTCTCTCTCTCTCTGTGTGTGTGTGTGTGTTTGTGTGTGCATGCGTGCGTGCTTGTGTTTGTGTCTCCCAGGCTAGTAGCTAGTGCTGAGGGCTTCATCTAAAAGGAGTCATTTCCATCTGACTGTGGCAGCAACAACACACAGCAGCAAAGCGGTAAGCTTCACATCACTTTAAAATGTTGGCAAACTCTACTTTAGATCTATGGGCATTAGCATCCGACCTGCTAACGCCAGGGCCGGATTATCATTGCAGGGGCCCCTGGGCACAATGTCAAGGGCGTCAGTTTGTTTTCAGAATTGCTGGGGACAATAACCATACACTTGAGTGGCGTTTAAAAATTGCTGGGGACAATAAAGTAGGCTAGCACAGGGGTCGGCAATCCGCGGCTCTGGAGCCGCATGCGGCTCTTCCATCCATCTGATGCGGCTCTCTGTGCTTATAAAATAATTAATGGATATTTAAATAAAATGCTTTATATTTTACTGCATTAATTTTACACCTGTATGCCAATTCTAAATGTAAAGATTATCTGCGTAAACCTGAACAGGTTCAACCCGGTCTGCGGTGGTTGACCGGTCACGCTTGTGCGTAATCATATCGGCACTTTATGAGCTGAAGAGGATGTGAGATTCTGGGATTCTCCTCAGACGGCTCCTGGATGTGTCGCCACATTGGAGCCAGGAACAAGCACTATTCAGCCAAAGTTTCATAATCAGGGAACATTTTCTAAGTGACAAGTCTCTCTGAGGGACAGGGTTTGGAAAACACTCGCTTCATTGGAAGGAATCTTCCCGCATGCACACTGCATGGTTCTCTGCGTGGCTCTGGGGTTAATCAAGTTTAATTGTTTCTCTTTGCAACAATCTTCACAGGAAGGCAAAACAGTTAAACGGCAGGTTACATATATTTCCATTTGACTGTTTATTTTGACAGATGAACTCAAGGATGTTGCTTGGTTTGAAAGAATTACCCAGACGCACATGGATGCGCATGGATGAGCTGACATTTTAATCGTTAACGCACATCGCGGAGGTAAAATATTCCCATCAGAACATCAGAGCTTTATACTGGACACTGTGTTCAGCGCGGCTTGGAGCGCCCACGGTGGACAGTGAGCTGAAGATCTGGGGTTCGCAGCGCAGTGCAGAACCACGCCGCATGCGATAAGATTTCCTCCCACTGAAACAGTCTGGAAACCCGGTCTCTCTGAGGGATGTGTCACTTGGAAAAATGTTCTTTTTATGAAATTATGAAACTTTGGCTGAACAGCGCTTGTTCCCGTCTCTAATATGGAGACGCATGACGCGTAGAGACATTTGATCACGCACAAAGTTTATGTGGAGCAGAAGCGGTCAGGCCACGGCAGGTGAAATGTTCCTAGCCTACATGAAGTGTAACATTAATGTGTTACTGGACACGCTGGTCTGGTTGGTTAGACCAGTGTTTGAAGCGGAAAACACACACACACACACACACACACACACACACACGCACACGCACACGCACACGCACGCACACACACACACACACACACACACACACACACACACACACACACACACACACACACACACACACCAATTAAAATAATGCTGATAGCGTGGACTAGAAGACAGGTGATGGTTTACGTATTTAAATGATGATCAGACTGCTGTAAAATGTAATCTCCATCCACATCCAGACACAATTATCCTCTATTCTTTCTCTATTTGCTCTGCTCTTGTCTGGGCTGATCAGCTGATGGTGTGCGCGGCGCGCCTAACTAGCGGCTGATGCACATTTTACGCATTTAGAGAGGTGGGCTGGATGCTTTGCTTTTACTGGAAGATGGTCCACTTAACGCACGGGTGTAGACTAAATATTAATGACAAATGAATGAAAATTAAATTGTGAGTTTTTACTTCATATTTTATAAATAAAAATGACGGGGGAACACATTTATGACGTATTTTTAAACGAAATTTTCTAGCGCGACCTGCCTGCTTCACTTAAGTCACTGCTTATTAAGGTCCGTCCAAAATTACCATGGGAAACGGGTAATAATGGCTCTTTGATGGGAATAGGTTGCCGACCCCTGGTATAAGATCTTCAATTCAATTCAATTCAAGTTTATTTATATAGCGCCAAATCACGACAAGAGTCGTCTCAAGGCACTTCACATAATAAACATTCCAATTCACAGTTCATTAAGCCAATCAGAAATAATGTTTCCTATATAAGGAACCCAGCAAATTGCATCAAGTCACTGACTAGTGTCAGTGACTATACAGCAATCCTCATACTAAGCAAGCATGCAGCAACAGTGGAGAGGAAAACTCCCTTTTAACAGGAAGAAACTTCCAGAGAATCCTGGCTCAGTATAAGCAGCCATCCTCCACGGCTCACTGGGGATCGAGAAGACAGAGCAGGCAGACACACACACACACACACACACACACACACACACACACACACACACACACACACACACACACACACACACACACACACACACACACACGCACGCACGCACGCACGCACGCACGCACGCACGCACGCACGCACGCACGCACGCACGCACGCACGCACGCACGCACGCACGCACGCACGCACGCACGCACGCACGCACGCACGCACGCACGCACGCACGCACGCACGCACGCACGCACGCACGCACGCACGCACGCACGCACGCACGCACGCACGCACGCACGCACGCACGCACGCACGCACGCACGCACGCACGCACGCACGCACGCACGCACACAAGTAATGTGTCTATAGTTATATTGTGATGTCTTAGTAAATATTGTATTTGGTGAAAGATAAACTTTATTGTATTTATCCTAGTGGATCTATAATTAAACGGATAAACTAGTAGTAGCAAATAAAAAGTCAATGAAAACAAAAAGTTATTATCAGGAGAGAGAGAATGTATTAGTGGTTAGCAGCAGTGTGCTAGTCGATGGCCCCCTCCATGAGGCCACCACAGCTGAGCAGAACATCATTGTAGCTTCTTCTGGGGAGAAAAACACTTACAGAGAAAATAAAGTTAACAGCTGAAATTGCACAAAATAGTACAGTTAAAGAGCAGACTGTAGAAGAAAGCAGTAGAGTGTGAAAAGTGGTCAGTGTGTCCTCCAGCAGTCTGAGCCTATAGCAGCATAACTACAGAGTTAACTCTGAATAATCTATCCTATTTAGATGTAGGCATGTTGGAGGCAGGGCAAGGGAGAGCCGTCTTTACCGACTGTACACTCCACCTCCCTGTAATCCCCAACTTGTCCAGATTTAGGCTAACATCAGATTTTAACTATAAGCCCTATCAAATAAAAATGTTTTAAGCCTATTCTTAAAAGTAGACAAAGTGTCTGCCTCACGGACTAAAGCTGGGAGCTGGTTCCACAGGAGAGGAGCCTGCTAACTAAAAGATCTGCCTCCCATCCTAAGTTTAGATATTCTTGGAACCACCAGTAGACCTGCAGTCTGAGAGCGAAGTGCTCGGTTAGGAACATATGGAACAATCAGATTACTGATGTATGATGGACCTTGATTATTAAGAGCTTTATATGTGAGAAGAAGGATCTTAAAATCTATTCTGAATTTAACAGGTAGCCAATGTAGGGAAGCTAAGACAGGAGAGATATGATCTCTCTTTTTAATTCTCATCAGAACTCTAGCTGCAGCATTTTGGACAAGCTGAAGACTTTTAACTACATTCTGTGGACTTCCTGAGAGTAATGAATTACAGTAATCCAGTCTTGATGTAATAGATGCATGAACTAGTTTTTCAGCATCACTCCTGGAAAGTATGCTTCTAATCTTAGCAATATTCCGAAGGTGGGAAAAGGAAATCAGACAACCTTGTGAAACCTGGGATTTGAATGACATGTCCTGGTCAAAGATAACACCAAGGTTCCTTGCTTTGTTCTCGGAGATTAATGTAATGCCATTAAGGTCAGGCGATTGGCTAAGCAATTTCCTTTTCTGGATTTCTGGTCCAAAGATGAGAACTTCCGTCTTGTCTTGATTTAAAAGCAAGAAGTTAAGAGTCATCCAATTTTTTATGTCCTCAAGACAAGCTTGTAATCTACCCAACCGATTAGGTTCATCAGGGTTAATGGATAAATATAACTGAGTATCGTCAGCATAACAGTGGAAGTTTATCCCATGCTGTCTAATGATTTTACCAATTGGGAGCATATATATAGTAAAAAGAATTGGCCCAAGCACTGAACCCTGTGGTACTCCGCAAGTAACCCTGGAGTATGAAGAAGATTTGTCATGTACATTTACAAAATGAAATCTGTCAGACAGGTAGGATTTAAACCAGCCTAACGCTGTTCCTTTGATCCCTACAACATGTTCAAGTCTTTCTAAAAGAACATTGTGATCAACTGTGTCAAAGGCAGCACTGAGATCTAACAAGACTAGAACAGACACAAGATTCTTATCTGAGGCCATAAGAATATCATTTGTAACTCTCACTAATGCAGTTTCAGTGCTGTGATACTCTAAAACCAGACTGAAATTCCTCAAACAGAGCATTAGTGTTTAAATGCTGACATACTTGGATGGCCACTATTTTCTCCAGGACTCTGGATAAAAATGGAAGGTTAGATATTGGTCTGTAATTCATTGGGTCATCTGGATCCAGAGAAGACATCTGAGCTGGTGAAACAAAAATCCTCATCAGCAGGCGTTTTTGAAAGTGGGGGGGACACAGCTGCCAATCACAAATTTTGCCGGGGACATGTCCCAGGCGTCCCCGGTTAAAATGACGCCTATGCACAATGTGCTTAGTCCTGGCACGTTGCAAGCTTTTCAAAAGTGTGGGGGATGTTGTCTGTGCCTAAAATACTTATGTTATTCATCTTGTTAGTTTAATTTCCATAATAGTTGAGCAGGTGTGAATTTTAAGACGCATCACGCATGTCTCCATTTTAAACATGTTTAAAATGTTCAGAATACAAATCCAGGCTCTGTCTCGTTAGATTGGTGCAACTAAAGTTTGTACTGAATGAAACTTTACATTAAACCATGTTGAAAAGGTAAGAAAAGGATGAGATTAAGTAATTTTTTCCCTCCTTTACAGTCACGGAGTACAGCGTAGTGCGCATGGCTCTGGGGTTAATCAAGTTTAATTGTTTCTCTTTGCAACAATCTTCACAAGAAGGCAAAACAGTTAAATGGCAGGTTACAGATATTTCCATTTGACTGTTTATTTTGACGGCTAAACTCAAGAATGTTGGTTGTTTTGAAAGAATTACCCCGACGCAGACTGATACAGATCATTACGCACATCGCGGAGGTAACTAAATCAATCAAAATAAGATTCCCATCAGAACAACAGAGCTTTATACTGGACACTGTGCTCAGCGCAGCTCACAGCGCACACGGTGGACAGTGAGCTGAAGATCTGTAGAGGGGTTCACAGCACAGCACAGAACCACAGTGCATGTGGTAAGATTTCCTCCCACTGAAGCGGTCTGGAAACCCTGTCTCTCTGAGGGATGTGTCACTTGGAAAAATGTTCGCTATTATGAAACTTTGGCTGAACAGCGCTTGTTTCCGTCTCCAATATGGAGACGCATGACGCATCCAGTCTGTCTGAGGCAGAATAGCCTCCTCAGCTCAGAAAGCACCAGTAGAGACATTTGATCACGCACAAAGTTTATGTTGAGCAGAAGCGGTCGGGCCACGGCAGGTGAAATGTTCCTAGCCTACATGAAGTGTAACTGTTTAATTGTAACATTAATATGTTACTGGACACGCTGGTCTGGTTGGTTAGACCAGTGTTTGATGTGGAAAACACACACACACACGCACACACACACACACACACACACACACACACACACACACACACACACACACACACACACACACACACACACACACACACACACACACACACACACACACACACACACACACAATTAAAATAATGCTGACAGCGTGGACTAGAAGCCAGGTGATGGTTTATGTATTTGAATGATGATCATGCTGCTGTAAAATGTAATCTCCATCCACATCCAGACAGAATTCTCCTCTATTCTGTCTCTATTTTCTCTGCTCTTGTCTGGGCTGACGTAGCTGATGGTGCGGTACCCTTATGAAAGAGTTCTACATTGAGAGGTACATTTAAGAAGTGCAGGTAGAGTTAGAAAAATCTGCAGGGCCACAAACACATTAGGGAAGATGGACTGTAGACTATTTTTTAGCCCGAAAACGATCATGGTTCTATTTATATTGCATTATTCATGTGGACTCTCCGGGGATTATTTAGAACTGAGAGGTGCAGAGCTCTGATCGTTGACGTGCTCCAGACAGATGCGTCCTGAGAACGGCCACAGTAACATTCTCAAAGTGTCACCACCTCAAAAACAAATTTAACATGCGATCATTTATATCGGCTCATATCCTTTTATGTTTTCTGTCTTTTGTTTGTGCCTGATGTGTTTTGCTGCTGCAGAGCGCATAACCAGTTTCGTCCTCCGGTGACTTCGCCTCACCGGTGCAGCCGGCGCGCTCTGCTATATTTACGGTAGGTAGATCTTTTTTAACTGCAGTTCTAAAGGTAACTCATAAGGTGAATACATATGAAGGCAGGTGGCAGTTTTTCTTCAGGATTGAGAGGAGATGCCGGAAGATAAACAGACAGGACAGAAAAATAGTCAAATAAAAACAAGTTCGTTTTTGTACCTGGTGGTTGCAACAAACAGACACCATTGAAAGTAATTAGAAGCGAGGAACAGAAAATTAAATGATTCTTTCAACGTTTAGATCAGCAGGAACTCTGAGAGGCTGCAGGCACATCAGTGAGTTTGCGGCCACTGCGCAGGGGGAGGG